>NC_056727.1:261797021-261969521 GCF_019279795.1 Protopterus annectens | reverse complement strand
CTTATATGTCCAAATGGAAAAGATTTTTGGTCTGGTACCAAGCTTTTAACCAGGACCCTTTTTCAGTGGTGGTCCTTCTGGCCCTCTCCTATTTGTGTGAGTTGCTCTAGTCTGGATTGGCCTATTCTTCTTTGAAGGCCCATTTGTCAGTCATTTCTGCTTGTCTGCCATTAAGTCCTCTTTTGACTTCTTATTTTGAAGTCAAACAATTTCTTAAAGGCGTCCTGCATATTAGGCTTCTAAGAAAACCTATTCCTCCTCTTTGGGAATCTTAATTTTGTTTTGGAAAAATTGGTTCAGGCTCCTTTTCAGCCTGCAGATTCTGCTTCTTTGCAACATTGTACCTGAAAGATTATTTTGTTGCTGGCTCTTACTTCTGTTTGGAGGGTTCTGAGCTCCAGGCCATTATGGTCATTCCTCCTTTTTTGTTTTTTTTTCACAGGGGACAGGGAGTCCCTTAGTACTAATCCTTATTTTATGCCTAAGGTAGTAAAATGAGTTGTCCTTCAATCAGTCAGTACAACTTTCTTCCTTTTTCCCCTCTCCTCAGTCTGCTAGCAAGAATGTTCTGCATACCTTGGATTTGCACAGGCAGCTCAGGTACTACACTGAATAAAACTAGGACTATTCATAACTCTGATCAGCCTTTTGTTTCCTTTCATCCCAGGTCTTTGTGTTTGGCTATTTCTAAACAAACCATCTCCTCCTGGATATCTAAGGCCATTTCCTTTTATTTTTTCATGGCAGATCTCTGCACATCTGTGAGAGCTCATTCCAGTAGAGCTGTTGCCTCTTCTGGTGCCTTCTTCAAGGGGTTGGACACCAATTCCATCCTTGAAGCTGCTACTGGGTCTTCAGTGTGTACCTTTACTAAGCATTATAAGTTGGATATAGTTTCTAGGACCAGAGCAGGTTTTGCTAAAACCATTTTAGGTGGGTCTGTTGAGGGCTCTTCTCAGCCTTCCACCTCTGTTGCTCTCCTACTTTGGACACAATAGAAGAGACTTTGTGGGTTCTGTTTAAGCAGCTTTATTTTATACAAACAGATCACTATAGAAGTTTACTGACTTTAACTTAAGTAACTTATATACAAACTAAATACTGTGATCATGCATGCTCACTCTCTGGCTGCTCTCGCAAAATGGCATTAGGAATAGCATGTGCCTGGCATTTATATGTGCATCACAGTCTTTGACATGCTTCTTAAACACACAGCACATACACTATGATCTTCAACCTTCCAGTCTGTTTCTTGAGCTTTTTTACTCTCCCTTCTATGAAGAATACTGCAACAGTGCTATAGAGGGGCATAGTGTAAAATCTTACCATAACAGCAGATGTCCTTCACTGTTGCAGTATTCTCTCCCTCCCTCCAACACTCTTGCTTGTTCTGCATTTTTTTTCCCTTATGGATGTGCATGGACTCCTTTGTCCTATTTTGACTGTTCTCTTGTAGGGCAGTTCAGCTCTAGTTAGTTGCAGCTGTACATCTATTTTATGCCCTACTTTCTATGTGGAGAGCATTAATGTGACATACAGTGTATACAAAATCTTTTTTTTAGGCTTTTTCATACTGGCTGAACATCGGGCTGCCTTGGGTGGGTCATTCTTTCTATGTAAAATACTACAAAATTGATGAGACGGACATCTACTGTTATGGTATGATTTTACACAGCTGTTCTTTTCACATAACATTAAGGTATTTCAGACACAAAATAATTGTTTTACTTAACTATTACAGGAAATGCAGTATATCTTTTTTGTCTTAAAATCTTAAGACATTCAGATTTTTTTTTTCAGGACACAACTGCTCAAACAGGGATTGTCCTGTCCTAATTTGTCACCTATTGGTTGAAAACTATGCAAGGGGTTCTTATTTTCAATCTCATCCTAGGCAGCAGTATAAACACAGAAGGCTATAGAAGGAGTGACAGTACTGCACCACCCTCCATAACCCCATTTGACAATGCAAATTACTTATATTTGCTAGTCCACACAGAGGTGGATGCATTTATAAAGAGGGATATATTATTTTGTATTACAGTTGTAGTCCACACACAGAGGTGGATGTATTTATAAAGCGGAATATATTATTTTGTATAACACCAATTTAAACATATTTCCTTGCAAATATTGTTTTATCATTACAATAAAAAGAACGGCCCTTTACCAGGCAACCAGGAAAAATAATGAGAAAAAATTCAGTAAGAGAGGTTATAAGAAGAGAGAGATATTTCTAGGGATACATGCCAGTACTGAATTGCGCTCGAGCAGGGCAAAACCGTATTTTGGCAGACCCAGTGACCAATTAGGAATAAGAAATAGACTACCTGATTCAATGACTATACCAGTACAATTTAATACTGATACTAATAATATCATGGATAAATTTAGGAAACATTGGCCTGTACTCCTTACTGATGATAAAATCAGAGCAGTAGTGGGAGATAGACCTAAGTTTAGGTATAAGAATAAAAAGAATCTCAAGCAGCTATTATGCTATCCAGATAAATATGAGTGTTGATGAGTGTCCTAGTTTTCAAGGCATGACTCCCTGTGGCAAATGCAATTTTTGTGAATATATTGAAACAGATAGTTTTATTAGTCCTAATGATGGACGTAGGTTTTATTATAAAGTGCCGGCAGACTGTAATACTAAAGATGTAATTTATTTGGCTCACTGTGTAGAATGTTCTGCATTCTACATAGGGAAACGTAATCGTAGGCTAAGAGATAGAATAAGGGAGCACCTCTATTCAATAAGAATTAAATATGAGAATAATCTATTGGCTAAACATATTATGCTAGAAGGTGAGCATCATACATTTAGGTTTCGAGTTATAGATAGGACATATAAATCCTTAAGGATGGGAGATATCTGCAATTTTACTGAGAGGGTGGAGTCACAGTGGATCCTCAGGATGCAATCATATAAAGGGAAAGGTCTCAATGGCCAGGTCTCATTAAAGCCTATTTTAAAAGCAAGGAGATTGTTTAGATAGATGAAAATGTCTATTTTTTATATATTTGTATTGATGTGTGTGTGATTTATATATATGTAAGTTTATATAAAAATTATTTTTATTTATATAGTTTTTTATGTATATATTTTATAGTTGTCATGATTTTATTATGTGTTGTAGGGGCATGTTATATTATGCTTTACTGACTGGCTAGACAGGACTATTTAACAATGATTCTCTGCTGTCTTATTTCATCTGACGAAGCAGTAGTAGAGTGTTACTGTGAAAGTACTTATTCCGTTTTAATAAAAGACTGTTTATTTGTGAAAGCTGTGGTTTTCAGCCTATAATTGCATTTGCCTGCAGTGCTTTCCGGATACTATTTTGGTGTTACAAAATACAATAAACCCACCACCATAAATAGCACAAGTAACCAAAAACTGAGGGTAATGCTACTCAACGCCAGAAGTCTAAACCTCAAAATGCATGCACTCAAGGCACTTCTCAGTATGGAGAACATCAATTATCTGTGCAGTAACAGAAACCTGGTTTAAGGCTCCAGACAGCACCCCAGCACTACCAGGCTATAACTCATACCATACTTTTCTGCCACAGAACCTGGACAAAAACACAAAAGGTGGGGGTGCATCCATATTCATCAAGGATACCCACACCTCCAGGTTAGTGGCACAGCACAATGCCTCAGTGATCATCCATGTGCAACTAACAACAGGCAAAACTGCAATTCAAATTGTAGCTTGCTACAGATCACCCACCATGACTCAGGACCCCCATTCCGCATTGCTGGAGACACTGGAAAATATGAAGGTTCTACCAAAAGCCCTAATATTGGGTGATTTCAATTACTCAAACATTAACTGGGAGAACTACTCAAGTACTAACTTCCTTGCCCAACGCTTCCTAGAATTTATAAACTCGAACGCCCTGGATCAACTGGTCAACACCCCACCAGAGGTGACAACATATTGGACCTGGTCATCACCAACATGGGCGACCGGTGTTCTACACCAGAGGTCAAACCCTAGCTGGTTAGATTAGACCATAGACTAATCACTCTGGATATCCACATTCTGCCCCCACCCTCAATCAAGGAAACCACCGTGAAAAACTTTTCAAAAGCAAACTTCACGTAACTTAAGACCTGGGTGGAAAGTGTCACAGCCCCCATGCTAAAGAACAATGCTGTCCAAGCTGCTGAATCCCTTACAAAGGCACTCTATGAACACCTGCAAGAATGCATGGATCGTGCTATCCCAAGCCAAACCAAGACTCACTTCTCCAAGAAAAGGAAACCAGTCTGGTGGACCCCTGCCATAAACAAGCTATACAATAGAAGGAGAAAACTAGTGCAGAAAAGAGTAAAATCCCAAGAAGGAAAGACATCCCTGATCAGTATCAGCAAGAAACTACGATCCCTCATAAAATCATCCAAGGCTGGCTTCGAAAGAAAAATTGCCAAGGACTCCAAAGATAACCACAAAGTGTTCTTTAGCTATGTCAAGAACCTAAGTGGAAACTCTCAGATCTGCTCTGAGTTAGTGCAGAATGGTACAAAATACACTGAACTGACTGATATTGCCAACATTCTGGTAGACATGTTTAGTGCAAACATCACCCCCCTTTCACCCCCTAAATGGCCTATAACCATACCAAAAGAATGTAGTGCATTGACAATCACTGACACACAGGTTAAAACAGCCCTATCCAAAGCCAAAAATACAGCTTCACTGGGACCAGACGGTGTCCCAGGCTGTGTCTTACACAAGCTCCAAAATGAACTAACCCCTCACCTAAACACACTGTTCAAACTCAGCCTCTCTACAGGCTACGTACCCATAGAGTGGCGCATAGCAACAGTTATCCCACTCCACAAAGGTGGCGCCACAACAGACCCCAGGGACTATCGCCCTATAAGCCTGACTAGCCTGGTCTGCAAGGCTATGGAGCGCATCAACATGGAATTCATCAACAGAGACATTGGGAATCTTCAAACATTGGACCCTACCCAGTTTGGCTTTGTTAAGGGCAGATCATGCCTCCTAAACCTGGTGGACTTCTTTGAGACAGTTACCAAGGCTTTAGACGAGGGGAAAGGAGGTCCACACAGCCTACCTAGACCTCGCAAAGGCTTTCGACACCATTCCCCATTCTGGTATTATAGACAAGCTCACCAGCCTGGACATAAACCCCTACGTCATGAGATGGGTTGCCAATTGGCTCACAGATAGAACCCACACGGTGAGAGTTGCAGGCTCTAGGTCCGACTCTAAACCAGATGTTCATCGTGTTACCCTGCTGCAGTTATTACACTTGGGTTTTCCTGTTGTCAGGCGGTCCCGCAGTCGGCCGGATTTCCAAAGTCTTGGTCCGACGTCGGTTGCAGTCGCCTCATCCCTGACGTCAGTGCGCCAGGGGTACATATATTGCAACCAACGCCATTTTCTTCAGTCTTTCTTGCCGTGCGGTGCCCGAAGCAGAAGCAGTTCGCAAGTGCCGGTTGGCCGACTCCTGAGATTTTTGAATTCGAATTTCAGACCGAAGTCTTCTATAAAGCTAAGTACCCCGTTGGAAAAACTTTTCTTGCCTTAGTCTGATGTCAGAAAAAGTTAACAATTGTATTTCTTGTGGGAAGCAAATACCTCATAAGGATTTTCATTCTTATTGCATACCTTGCCTAGGCCCTGATCACAACGTCACTTCTTGTCGTTTTTGTGCTAGATTTAATAAACGTACTCAAAGCTCTCCTCAGTATGGAGAACATCGATATCTGTGCAGTGACAGAAACCTGGTTCAAGGCTCCAGAGAGCACCCCAGCACTACCAGGCTATACCTCATATCATGCTTTTCGGCCCCAAAACCCGGACCGAACCACAAAAGGAGGGGGAGTTTCCATATTTATCAAGGATATCCACACCTCCAGGTTAGTGGCATTGCACGAAGTATGGGAGACCATCCATGTGCAACTAACAGTGGGCAAGACTGCTTTTCAGTTTATAGCATCCTACAGACCACCGTCTCAAAGTCAGGAATCCCATTCGGCTTTCCTGAAAACATTGGAGAACATGAAGATCTCTCCAAACACCATTATATTGGGTGACTTCAACTACCCAAACATTGACTGGAAGCACTACTCAAGCCCCAGCACCTTAGCCCAAAGATTCCTGGAAATTATAAATTCAAATGCTATGGAACAACTAGTCACCACTCCCACAAGAGGGGACAACATACTAGACCTGATCATTACCAACATGGGGACTCTATGCTCCACACCAGAAGTATATCCCTCATTGGTAAGATCAGACCATAAATTAATTTCACTGGATGTCCACATCCCGACCACACCCCCAGCCCAGAAAACCACGGTGAAAAACTTCTCAAAAGCGAACTTCTCACTTCTCAAAACCGAAGTGGAATCCTTCAAGGCCCCAGGGCCAGTGGAAACTACAGCCCAAACTGCAGAATCCTATATAAATTCATTCTACGGACATCTCCAGGAATGCATGGATCATGCTATCCCAAACAAAACCAAGACCCAATCATCCAAAGGCAGGCGTCCAGTCTGGTGGACCCCTGCCATAAATAAACTGTACAACAGAAGGAGGAAGCTACTACATGATAGAGCAAAATCCCTAATAGGGAAGGCATCTCTGATCAGTACTAGCAAAAAATTACGATCCCTCATAAAATCCTCCAAGGCCAGCTTCAAGAGAAAAATTGCACAGGACACCAAAGACAATCATAAGGCTTTTTTCAGTTATGTTAGAAACCTGGGATGCAACTCCCAGACTTGTTCTGAGTTGATTCTAAATGACAAAAAATACACTGAACCCACAGACATCACCAATATCCTGGCAGACAGGTTCAGTGCAAACTTCTCCACCCCCTGCCCCCCAAAAGAGCAAGTATCTATCCCGGCAGAGGGCTGCCTCCCAAACATCTCAGATGCTCAGGTGAAGGCTGCCCTCTCCAAAGCAAAAAACACTGCTTCCATGGGACCAGATGGTGACCCAGGTTGCGTCCTACATGAACTACAAGAGGAACTAATCCCTCAAATAAAACAGCTATACAATCTCAGCCTCACTACAGGATATGTGCCCACAGAATGGCGTACAGCAACAGTGGTCCCACTCCACAAAGGTGGAGCCTCTACGGACCCTGGAAACTATCGCCCCATAAGCCTGACTAGCTTAGTCTGCAAGGCTATGGAGAGGATCATCATGGAGCTCATAAACAAAGACATTGGGGACCTACAGACACTAGATCCTACCCAGTTCGGCTTGTCAAGGGCAGATCCTGCCTTTTGAACCTGGTTGACTTCTTTGAAACAGTCACCAAAGCCATAGATGAAGGGAAGGTAGTCCGCACAGCCTATCTGGACCTTGCAAAGGCATTTGACACAATACCCCACTCGGGCATCATAGATAAGCTATCCAGCTTAAATATAAACCCCTATGTCACAAGATGGGTGCAAACTGGCTCAAAGACAGAACCCACAGAGTGAGAGTTGCTGGAGCCATGTCAGACTCGAAACCGGTCACAAGTGGCATCCCACAGGGTTCTGTCCTGGGACCACTCTTGTTCGGTATATACTTTTCCGAGGTACAGGCAAGCGTGGGAGGACTATGGCTCACCAAGTTCGCAGACGACTGCAAACTGGGCGCCATAATCAACTCTCCAGCTGACACAAACATCCTTCAAAAAGGTCTCACAGAGACAGATAACTGGTGCCAGCGCCATGGTTTAAAGCTAAATGCCAAAAATGTATAGTCATACCCTTTGGCAAAAACAATGTGCCCACAAATTACCACATAGGCGGAAACCCATTAAGTACAGAGAAAGTTATTAGGGACCTGGGGACCCAAGTTGATAGCAATCTCTCCTTTGAAAACCACATTGCCAAAGTGGTTAGAAAGACCTTCTACATAGCCCACCTCATCACGAAGGGTTTCACATCTAGATCAAGAGAGGTAATCGTGCCCCTTTATTCATCCCTCATCAGGCCCATCATAGAATACAATGCCCCTTTTGGGATGTACCTTACCCGACACCTGCAGCAATTAGAAAGACCCCAAAAGTATCTCACCAAGAGGATCAAGGGTCTCAAACAGATGCCATTTACTGCTCGGTTAAAAAAACTCCAGCTCTACTCAGTTGCATACCACCTACTTCGAGGTAATCTATGCCTGACATACAAAGCTATGTCAAATCCAGAATTAATGGACATGCTCCACCTCAGTAAATCTAAATCCCTTAGAGCCACACGCTCGAGGGACTTGAACCTCAGCACAGAAATAAACAGAACTTGCTGGAGGGACAGGTTCATAACCCAGAGGCTCCCTTCGCTCTGGAATAGAATTCCAGTTCATGTGAGGCAGAGCACCTCACTGAATCTCTTCAAGAAGAATCTCGATAAGTGGATGGGGGATTATAGGTTTGTCCCAGGGATTACTCCCGTGTCACTATTAGACAGAGGCACAGTAAACTAAACCTTAAAAAGGGCACAGTATACTCAAATCAAGGGGTGGCGTAAGCCATACAGAATCGGGCTAGGCTTATAATTGCCCCAGGGCAGATAGCCTAGTATGAACCTATTAAAAGATGATTTGATTTGCACGACACTTTTTTGGCAGAAAATTTAATTATAACATGCCATCGGAGCTTCCGACTACTGGCGTGCACAAAAAGCGCAGGGATAAGGATCGACAGCCCAGGCCTAAGCCCGATTCCGAGGCCTCGGTTGATCCGGTCTCCGGTTATCAGTGAGGCTCCGAC
Organism: Protopterus annectens; assembly: GCF_019279795.1. Lineage (NCBI taxonomy): Eukaryota > Metazoa > Chordata > Ceratodontiformes > Protopteridae > Protopterus > Protopterus annectens. The sequence goes on along the minus strand of NC_056727.1, from coordinate 261,960,765 downwards.
GCAGCCTCTGACTACCGTAGTTCAAGAAACCGAGACCACTACAGATATTGTGACGGAATGTATTAGGCCGACGCAGCCTTTTACTTCAGGCCCTACCGACGATTTACCTTCTAAGGACGTCGGTGCTTATGAAACGCCATCGGTTTCTGAAGGCGTTTCAGACCGGCGACTCTTACAGTCAAAACGTTTTCCAAGTCGAAGACTCCTTCCAAACCGAAAAAGGCTTCACTTCAGTCTCCTGTTCAAGGCCCTATGCCTAAGAAACAGATGCTCAAGATGGCTGAAGATTTGATCTCTCTTATCAGGGGTTCTCAGCCTCCTCCTGACAAAAGGCCTAGACTAGAGGAAGAATCTACTTCCTCTGATCAACTGTCTATTTCTTCGTATTCCTCTGAGGACCAAGACTATTCCTTCTCTCCTTATGAAGATTCTGATGCTGAGGACTCTATTCCCTCAGCTTCCCCTCCAGAAGATTACTCTTTTGGGGAAACTTTACACACTATGAGGGAACATTTTCACTGGGAAGGTCAGGATTACTCTGATTCCAAGAAAAGGCTCAGAGAGTTTCTTTTACTCCCCCAACACAGACCTCTAGCCATCCCTCCTGTTTTGGACATTGTGGATGATGTCTATTTAGAATCCATTTTCAACCCTGACTCTCTGCCTCCTGCTCCGGCCAAGCCTGACAGATACTACAGAGTACCTGATTCCCACAAATTTCTTTACAAAAGCCCAGTAGCTGACCCAGAGACTATCTCCCAGGGTCCCAAGGGGGCTAAGGCTTCCATGGCTAAAAATCCAGTACCTTCTGAAAGGGATTCAAGAGCACTAGACAGATGGGGGAAAAAGGTTTACACCCCTGCCACTTTAGCTATGAGAGCTCTAAACTGTCAATTTCATATGCTTAAGTATCAGCAGTTTCTGATCTCTCAGTTAAAACAAAAGATTACCACCCTCCCTCAACAATCTGAATTGAAAGAAGTACAGGATTTCTTGCACGCCACCGAGCAGGTAGGGAAACATACCTTGCAATGTGGGTTTGATTCTTTAGAGGCCTCCTGCAGAGCAGCTGTCACTGGATCAGTTATACGTAGGCATGCCTGGTTAAAGGAACAAAGTCTGCCTGATCATGTTAAAGCAAAACTACTAGATGCTCCCTTACAGCAGGATGTTCTTTTTGGTGTTAAAGCAGAAGAAGTTTTAAAGAAAATGGAAGATAAGGCAAAATCAATGCAGACAGTCAAAGATTTCCTACAAGTACAACCCCCTCGCTTCAGCAGAAACTGGCCAACAAAAAATTGGTCCTTTCCAGCCACTGACAGGCCTCAGAGGGGTAAATACAGGCACCCAAGGGGCAGAGGACAACCACAAGCTCAGTATAAACCTCGCCAATGGGGCACTCTAACCCAGAAGGGAGGAGAAGACAGGTCTCAACCCACCAGAAGACAAACTCAATGACTTGCACCTCAGCTGGCCAAACAAAACTCTTTTGTCAGCCCCCCTGGGGGGAAAGCTAGCACTATTTGCAGACAACTGGCACATGGTCACAAAGGACAAATGGGTATTAGACATAATTTTACGAGGATACAGATTCCACTTTCACACCTTGCCAATAAAAAGAGGAATGCCACACCTGCCACAAAATCAAAGGGCAGAGGCTCAAAAACAAATTACAGCTCTCATGGCCATGAGAGCCTTTCAAAGGGTACCAACTCAAGAGCAAGGCCAAGGATTTTACTCAAGACTCTTCCTAGTACCCAGAAAAGAAAATGCTTGGAGACCATTTCTGGACCTTTCAATTCTAAACACTTACTTACAAGTTCCCAAATTCAAGATGCTACCACTACAGCAGCTACTTCCCATGTTGGGCAAGGAAGCATGGCTGGTAACGTTGGACCTCAAGGATGTCCCTATCAGACAAAGTTGCAGACGATACCTCCGTTTCATTGCAGGTTCAACCCATTATCAATTCTCTGCACTGCCCTTTGGCTTATCTACTGCGCTCAGAGTATTCACAAAATGCCTGGCACCAGTAATTGCATACTGCAGACAAAGAGGAATCCAAATATATCCATACCTGGACGACTGCCTCATTCAAGCAGAAAGAATAGACATTCTCTTACAACATCTGGCTTTTGTGAAGCAACTACTGAATTGTCTAGGGTACACAGTAAACGAAAAGAAGTCAAAACTAGTACCCTCACAAAAAATGACATTCCTGGGTGCCAGCTTGGACACAATGGCCCAGAAGGCTTATCTTACACCAGACAAACAATTACTACTGACTCAATATTTCAAAACAATGTCAACAAAGACCCAATTAACTGCAAGAAAAATTCTGCAGGCTTTGGGCTTCATGTAATCTTGCATTCTGATAATACCATTTGCAAAACTGCATATGAGGAAATTACAGTGGTACCTAAAAAGCGTATGGTCTCAACACAGCCACAGCTTGGACACAGTGATATCTCTCATTCCCTGCCTTCAACAGGAATTTCTATGGTGGGTACAGGCATGTCACCTCAACAAGGGTCAGCCTTTCACCTTGCCCCCACCCAGGCAAACTATCACAACAGATGCTTCAGACTATGCCTGGGGGGCACACATGGCAGGGCAATGCATTCAAGGCCTATGGACTGCAGAACAAAGAAAACTGCACATAAACCAAAAAGAGATGCTAGCTGTACAGAAAGCTCTGACAGCCTTCAAGGATGTACTACAGCCGGGACAACTTGCAATAAAGACGGACAACACCACGGTATTGTGGTACATAAACAAACAAGGGGGCACACATTCCTACCCTCTTTGCAGGCAAGCAATAATCTTATGGAACACAGCTCTGGCCTACCAAGTCCAGTTACAAGCTCAATTCCTGCCAGGACAGAAAAACACATTGGCAGACAACCTAAGCAGAAACATCAAAAATCCCCACGAGTGGAAGCTAGACCCACAAATATTCACAATGATAACTCAAAGATGGGGCCTACCAAATATAGACCTGTTTGCCAGTCCTCAAAACTACCAGCTGACAAAATTTTATACAAGGACATTCCACCATCAAGCTTGGAAAGTGGACGCTCTCTCCTTCAGTTGGAAAAACCTGACAGCATATGCCTTTCCTCCATTACCTCTTCTCACAAAGGTTCTTTTGAAAGTCAAAAAGGAGAAACCTCAAATGATTCTCATAGCCCCAGACTGGCCACGCCAGCACTGGTACCCGCTACTGAAGAATATGGCTCACAGCCCACCATGGATATTGCCTCAAATACCTCATTTGCTCACGCAGCAAGACAAGCAGATTCTACACAGCCAGATCAAAACATTAAACCTGGCTGCATGGCAAATCAATTAAGCATCCAACCAGCCCGTCTTTCACAAGCAGTGCTGGATGTTACTCTAGAAGCCAGGAGGCCAAGCACCAGGAAGGCTTACTCGGACAAATGGAAAAGGTTTTGTGCTTGGAACCAAGCTAAAGGCCAAGACACAACTCAGCCTCATATTCCTCACATTCTGCAGTATTTAGCTGAGATGTTGCATAAAGGACTTTCCTTCTCCTCAATTAAAATCCATGCTTCAGCTATTTCAGCTCGCTATGACACGAATCCACCTTTATTTTCAAATCCTCTCCTAAGGCAGTTCCTCAGAGGGGCAAAACACATTAGACCACCTAGAAGAGCTCCTACACCAACATGGGACCTCAATTTTGTCCTGGAAAAACTAACGTTACCTCCCTTTGAACCAGCTTTTTCTGCAGACCTTCAGTTCCTATCTTGGAAGACTGTTGTACTCCTGGCAATAACTTCTGCTAGGAGGGTTTCAGAATTGCAGGCACTTATGGCAGTGGAACCTTTCCTCATTTTTCATCAAGACAGAGTTTCTCTACAAACTAATCCTTCCTTCATGCCTAAGGTGGTTTCCAGTGTAGCTCTAAATCAAACCATCCACCTACCCACTTTCTACCCCAATCCACAGAACAAAGGTGAGAGACTCCTGCATTCCTTGGACATTCACAGGCAGCTTCGTTACTACTTGGACAAAACTAAGGCTTTCAGAAAAACTGACCAGCTCTTTGTTTCCTATGCTACAGCCTCTCAAGGGAAGGCCATATCCAAGCAAACCATTTCTAAATGGATAGGCCATTGCATCCGATTCTGCTACACCCATCATGGGAAACCAATTCCTCCTACCATTAGATCCCACTCTACCAGGGCAACAGCTACCTCTACAGCCTTTCTCAGGGGGGTTCCTACCAAGGAAATCTTAGTAGCTGCAACTTGGAGTTCAGTGCACACCTTCACCAAACACTATCACTTACCTCTTTATTCTAAGTCCAGGGCAGGCTTCGCCACTGCAGTTTTGCAGGGCCTCATTGCCTCCACTAACCCTCTATGATGCCTCCACCCTACCTTAGCTTTGGGACTCAACCCAAGTGTAATGACTGCAGCAGGGTAACACGATGAACATAGTACAGTTTTGTACCTACCATAAATGTAGATGTTCGAGTGTTCACCCTGCTGCAGTCCAGGTTACCCTCCCTCCAACCCCTCTGATCTTCTGGCTAATCCTCTGCTATGCCTTACTGATGTATTTGCTTATAGCTGAAGAGATTTTGTGTTTGTACAGTGTTCACACTATTTGGTACTAATTTGGATCACCTTTTTGGGGGCACCTGACATCTGAGGCAAGAAAAACTGAAGAAAATGGCGTCGGTTGCAATATATGTACCCCTGGCGCACTGACATCAGGGATGAGGCGACTGCAACCAACGTCGGACCAAGACTTTGGAAATCCGGCCGACTGCAGGACCGCCTGACGACAGGATAACCCAAGTTTAATGACTGCAGCAGGGTGAACACTCGAACCTCTACATTTATGGTAGGTACAAAACTGTACTTTACAAGTGGCGTCCCCAAGTGCTCAGTCCTCGGACCCCTCCTGTTCGGTATATACTTCTCAGAGGTACAAGCAAGCACAGGAGAACTATGGCTGACCAAGTTTGCAGATGACTGCAAACTGGGGGCCATAACTGATTCTCCAGCTGATACAGACATCCTCCAGAAGGGTCTCACTGAGACGGATACCTGGTGTCAAAATCATGGCCTCAAGCTAAATGCCAAAAAGTGCATAGTCATCCCCTTTGGAAAAAACAAAGTACCTGCGAACTACCACATACGTGGTAAGGGTAGTCCCCTAAATACAGAAAATGTAATAAGGGATCTGGGGACCCAAGTAGATAGTAATCTCTCCTTTGATAATCATATTGCCAAGGTGGTTAGAAAATCCTTCTATGTGGCCCACCAAATCTCAAAAGGGTTCACATCTAGAACAAAAGAGGTTATTGTGCCCCTCTACTCATCCCTCACCAGACCCATCATAGAGTACAATGCCCCATTTGGGATGTACCTTACAAGACACCTGCAACAGCTGGAAAGACCACAGAAGTACCTCACCAAGAGGATTACTGGCCTCAAACATATGACTATGCAACCTGAATGAAGAAACTCCAGCTGTACTCAGTTGCATACCACTTACTCAGAGGTGATCTCTGCCTGACATACAAGGCCATGTCCAACCCAGAATTGATGGACATGCTCCACCTAAAAAAAAAAAATCCCCAAGAGCCACACGCTCTAGGGATCTAAACCTCACCACTACCATAAATAGGATAGGGTTGCCACCTTTTCAAATGGCCAAAGTGGGACATTTTCGGGACAAACATCAGATTTTACACGCCAACACATACCCACGGTCAGTACAAAGGATATAACTTAACTTTTTTGCCTAAATAAAAGCTTATTCTTGTAGCATATTAGTTGCTTATTGTTTCTTATAACATTTAGGTATTTTAGATACAGAATAACTGTTTTATGCAACTATTACATAAAATATAGGACATAATTATATCCTATAATCTCAGGACATTTGTCATTTTTAATATTTTTTGTCAGGACACAACTGCCCAAAGAGGGACTGACCCTCGCAAAGTGGGACAGGTGGTAACCCTAAAATAGGACGTGCTGGAGGGATAGATTCCTGTCCTAGAGACTCCCCATGTTTTGGAACAGGATTCCAATCTACATTAGGCAGAGCCCCTCACTAACACTCTTCAAGAGAAACCTTGATGACGGATGGGAAACAGAAAATTTACCCCGGGGGAATCACAGGGAACTAATGGGTGTGCTGGACCGAGGAACTAATGGGTGTGCTGGACCGAGGCGCAGGGAACTAATCTAAGAGGGCGGCGAAAGCCAACACATTCTGGCTAGGCGTATAGATGCCCTCAGGCAAATACCCAAGTACTTACCTATGAACCTAAGCAGTCACAATACAATTATGTTAGCTAAGCTACCGCATTCAGATACGGTCCTGGCAGGCATGACAATTAAACTACGCCCACTTTTTTTCCGATTACATTACCTTGCATTCTGGGAATTGTAGGCTGTTGAATCTTTCATTTGCTCCCCATACCAAATACAGTGGATGTTGTTGTATCTTTCGGCTTACAGTGGATGTACATGTCACTGACAAATGCCTATCAGAAGAACTACTAACTCCAGCATTCCTATTCAAGGAAAAGCCACAACACACCCTCCCATGCGTATTTGTGCAATGTGACGTAAAAGTAAATAGAGTGTCTGTCAAGAAGGCATTTAAACCGTCAGATGCTCGAGGACGGTGTTTTGTATGGTACGTGTTTACGCCTATGTTTGTAATAGTAAAGTGTGACATGTAGATCTGGGCAGTGTGTTCAGTCGCGCTTATCGACTGTTTTGAAATCAGAATAAAAGATTTTGTTCTTGTAGTAATTATGTGGGTTAAAAATGGAAATGGATTAAAGTGTATTCGTAACTGATCCAACTTCAACAACTTTGCTTAATGATTTGTGATTACTTGTTCTTTTAGACAAAGCATAAGACATGCGTCTTAATTAAAGTTTTATTAACAGTTATTGGATAAGAAGCAGAACTGAAAGTAAACTGTCCATAAGTGTAGTGTGAGGGCACTGGTATTTGTAGTTGTGCTGCTGACAAGTTATTGTCAGAGACGTTCCTTCTCTGATTTTATCGAGTTGTTTAAAAGCTAATAGTTTATCGGATGGGTTTTTGTCGAAGTTATACTACAAAGTACAGTGAGATAACTACCCCAGTAGAAGTTAAGTAATGCTGTAATAGTTATTGTGGCTTTGTTGAAGTGTGTAATCTAAGGATGGATAGTTGGATTTCCTGTCACAACCGATTATAGTTTGGTTTGTGTGCCTTATGGCTAAGGACCCTATTGCTTGGACGTTGCAGGTGTAATTGCAAGGTGACCGTGTCTCAGAATGATGTACAGTAAGAATGATCGTCATAAGCTGTCAAGTCAGTTACATATTGGGCCGCACATAACGCAGTATGGACAGGATGCATAATACCTAACGCGTTAGTCAGTTGCAGTTGGTCGTTAGACGAAGGATAGCAAAAATAGGTGACATTTAGTACTTCGTTTTATGTCCACCAGCTGTCCCTATTGTTTGCGCAGCTGTGATGCCGGGGGCCACTTAAGGATTTTAATAAAAAGTTTTTGCTGTGATTTTCCTGTAAGTACTGCAGACCACTGTGACCCTGTATCCGAGACACTTTTTAATGTATTTAGTAAAATACGAGAAAGTGAAAGTTTTCAGTGCTGTGAATTAATTTCGGTAATAACCCATCCTTAAAATTCTCTGAGGGTGTGGACCTTTTCGCTAAATATCATGTTTCACTAAGATGGGGCTTCACTTTGGGCACCCAGAATATTTATATATTTGGTCTACCGGTTATTAATTTTTTTCACTGTCTTGATGCTTGTTCAGTCTTCTTTTACTACATAAAATGTGCCTTTTTCTGTTTTACGTATCCCGTTTTTTTTTTTTTGCATTTTTAGAATTAATAGCTCTTAAATTAGTACTTTTTAGCAATCTGTATTTAGGAAAGCATTCACCATTGCCGGTGATTCATAGTGCAGAGCTCCTGAAGGTTCTCTCCAAGTCCCTTTGGTTGTCCTTGACTATCTCAGTCTTTTCTCCTTGCATGAAAATAAGCATGCACGTAAATAATTACATAATTTAGCAAATCACACTGCACACTTGTTTGGGAGAAATGGCCATAGCCATCTATTTATTATGACAGTCAAATCAAATTATATATCAAATCAGTGCCATATCTGTAGCCAGTGCCAATCAGACCAAATCAATGCCAAGCAGGAGTGAATATTCAGATGTGCACAAAGAGCAGAACTTAGTCAAATCAACCAGGCCATAAAACACCACTGCAGTCCCTGTAAATGCTCAACCAACAACCAATGGCTGAAGGGATCTGCAACCAAACACTGATAGTCCCAAGTCACCGTTCAGCTGTATACTAGTGGTTGTAGGGGATTTGCCACTTGCAAGACCCCAGGCTGTGGCTCCCAGTCTGCTCACTAGACCATGGGGTGCCCCATGAGAAAAACCTAGTTGTCTGAGCCTGCACCCCTTCTTGGGACAAGCATACTCCTTTGCAGTTTAGCCTTCCAAGTCTGCCCTTCCACCTTTTAAGGCTGCCACACCTACCTGACCTACCCCCAACTTGCTGGGGGAGGCAAAAACCTGAAAAACCCAGTGGGGAAAAAAAGCAAGTTCCTTCCTAATACGATCACCCGTATGGAAAAGCAAGCACCTACCTACCTTATTGTTATGAATTAGCCAGTATTTACACCTTCTAACCTTATGTTATCTACATCTCATCCTGCTTTTTAAAGGAAGAGTGGGAGAGTGGGTGTTCTGCTCTGTTGTTGAAAAGAGATCTTGTTTGTCTATCTCTGGCTGTTTAAACTCTTCCCCTACCTACCCATCTACCTTTACATAAACCTTCTCCCCTTCCTCATTCTGACCCACTTCCTGCCTTCTGGCCCCCCGCATGCTATTTTCCCCAAGGTGATATAACTACTTGTGATCCCTTGTTACACTTTCACTGCCTTTGGATGAAAATTATTAATTAATTAATTATTTGTTTATTTATTAATATTTCTAATTCTTTGTGTGGAGCTTTTTCCCCCAGGCCTCCGCTGAAAAAGGACCTGTGTCCAGTCGGAACTTCCTGGTAAACAAATTTAAATAAAATAAATAAATAAAAATAAGCATGCACATAATTAAATAATTTAACAAATCTCATTGTCCACTTGCTTGGGAGAACTGGCCACAGCCATGTATTTATTATGTCATTCAGATCAAGTTAATTATTAAATCAGTGCCAGATCAGAGGTTAGTGCCCACCAAGAATGAATATTCAGATGTGCACAAAGGGCAGAACTTGGAAGAAAGTCAAATCAACCAGCACATAAAACACCACCACAATCGCTATAAATGCTTCTTGCGCACCATTAGTTGAAGGGCTGTGCAACCAAACACCAACAGTCCCCTGTCACCATTCACCCAGATATCAGTGGCTGAAAGGGATCTGCCAATTGTGGGACCCCAGGCTGTGGCCCCCAGCCTGCCTGCTAGACCATGGGGTGGCCCTTGAGAAAGGCCAAGGTGTCCAAGCCTGCCCGCCTCCCCAGGCTAAGCACACTCCTTTGCAATTTAGCCTTCCAAGTCTTCCCTTCCACCACAGGAAGGTGGCTGGTCCTACATGCTATCTTTCCCCCCAAGCACATTTGCCAACTTTCCGATTCCTTTTTAAGTTTTCCTATAAATAACTTTGCTCCTGAGTGTGACAAGTGAACTCCATCACTTGTGTAAGGTTTTGGTGAACTTGTATTAATGTTAGTGTGGTGCACTACCCAACTCTCTAGCTCAATTACCTGTTCCCAAATGAATCTGTTGGTTAATTTGCTAATCTTTTCTACTACTTTGACATTATTTTCTCCTCGCCTGACTTGTCTTGGAATTATATCTGACCACACAAGCTTTATTTTCTGCCATTTCTGTCTGATCTGCCTGAACCATTGACAAATTCTATTTTTGAGGTACAATAATGGGTTACTTGTGACATCATTCCTTGTATGCCCTATATACACTACAGTTACATTTGGCACAGGTGATGATGCAGAATACTCTGTTAGAGCTGCCAGCAGGTGCTGCCACTGCATTCTTCCCCTTCTTAGCCAGCAAACCCGCATTTTTTTCTTCTTTGAAACCCAGGTTTCTCCTTGATTCACCCAATACCCTTACTACACAAAAGAATGTCTCAGAATCCATATCTCCATCAACTGCTTTATGACACCTGCAAAAGAAAGTGCTAATTAGTCATTATGATCTGACTTATTTTCTGTATCCTTGTAATCTCCACTGACATAAGCACCTTACCTCAATTTCCCATACCCTTTTTGTGTGGGCATGTGATGCAGCTTCTATTCTGAAGGAATAAGCTGTTAACTTGCTGTTGTCAAGACGCATCCTTCCTATGGCCTTTTGCAGGACTGCACTGAATTGGTAGCTAGATAAGAGAACTTGATCTCTGTGACACTAGAACAGTGTGCCACCACTTGGGTGCATCATCTGGTATTTCCTAATCCAGCCGTGTATTCTTTGGGAGCTCGAACCACTGCCGTACTCCTTTTCCTAGCTGGTCTGTTTTACTTTTCCAAATATGTATCCATACCTTGCCCTCCTCCAGCTTAATATCCCTGAACCCTAGCATCTATGGAAGGTTGCCACACTTGTAATGTAATATCGGATATCTGAACATCTCACAAAACACTGTTATATATGCTGTTTGAAACAGCCCTAGTTCATACTCTGAACTGCACAACTCCCCATAGCCATGCAAAAATATTCAGACTGATGGTTGATGCTCATCTAGTCACACAACCTCCATTCTTACCCAACCTTGTAGCATCTTTCTAACTGTGAATTCTTGCCCAGTGTTCTGCCACCCCCCAAGGTCTTTGATACTACCACATGTGCAGCTGTGGTGTGCCTTGACATGCTCCACTTTTTAAAATGAAAACTATAACTTAATAGCTGTGGTACAGGTACTGGCCAGTTTACTTGCCACCCTACACCTGTCCTTGTCTCTACAAAATGTACAATACATTTTTATACCGTACATGTCCACTTGGATGCAGTGCTTTCTCTATCATGCCCCATATCCATTTTCCTTCAGGTTCCAAACCTGTTGTGGAATTCTGCAAGGCTTCGGGTCTGGTGTTTGCGCCAACTGTCTGAACGTGTCCCACTGAAAACAAGAAAGTGAATCAGCAATGGCTTTCTTCTTCCCTTCAGTATGCTGTGCTGTGTATGCTATGTTGTGTTGCATGCATTTCAGTACAAACTGTGTCATTGGTCTCCCTGTATCCCTCCAGGTGTTTATTTAACAGGCTAACTACCCCTATGTTATCCATTCTAAATAAAATGTCCTTGTCTTGCAGCAAACTAGCCTACACATGCACAGCTACAACTTAGTTCCCATTAGGGAAGAATTCTATCTCCATTATGGATGGACTCCCCCTTTTTTTTTTTTTTTCAGACCTGCGGTCACCATTCTGTAAACCATCTGCTCTTCAGAATTCCCCCAAATCCCTCCAATCCCTCAGTGTCTCCTGTTCTATCTGTAAACAATTGGGTCTCCATGTTTCATGTTCTTAGTTGCCTTTGTAACACCCCATTAAACCTATTTAAAAACCTCTTACCATACCCTCATATCTGGTTCTATTTCAGATGTGATCCTCACCCTATGATCAGGTTTTTGTACACCCATGTCCCTTTGTTGCCAACCTACGCATAAATGACCTTCCCATGAGAATAACCCTGCAAGCAGAGTTCTTAAGCCTAGTAAACTCTGATGTTGTTTCATTGTCACTTTCCTTGATGCCCTGACTGTCTATACTTCCTCTGCTAATTTTGTGACTCTGTCCCTTGGTAACTGCACTGCCCTGCCACCATGTCTGATTTCAATACCCAAAAAGACCAAGCACATTGTTGGTTCCTCTGTCTTATTTCTGTCAGTGGTATCCAATCTCCCCAGATAGTTTCTTAAATGTTTGAAGTTCTGATTCACACATCTTTGATGCCCTAGGTCCAGTGAACAAAAATTATGTAGATGATTTGTCACTTTCCACCCAGCAGATCCATGGCACACTGAGCTGAACTTCTCAAATGTAGCACAAATTATTGTTATTGAGATAGGTTCCTGACCCAGAGACTCACCATACTCTGGAATAGACTGCCCATACATGTCAAGCAGAGCGCCTCCTTGGCCCTCTTCAAAAGGAACCTTGACGATTGGATGGGAGATAGGAAATTCACCCTGGGGATCACGTCAGTCTCCCTGCTAGACAGGGGTCCAGGGAAGTAAATATTGTGGGAAGAAATATCCAGGGAATTGTTATGGCTAGACTTGTATAGGCCCTAGGGCCGATAGCCTACTACCAACCTATGAACCTATTACATTGGCATACAACAGTCCATGTAATATTCACCATCTGCTTTGAAACCTAGCAGCTCTTGATACCTTTCCCTAATAGGCAGCAAACGAAATGCCGCCTCAATATCTGCCTTTGCCGTAAGTGCCCTCTCCCTTGTGCAGCTACCAGGCTCAATGCTCTATCAAGTGATACATAAGTTACTGAGGTATTTGCTTCCATCAGTTCATCATTAATGGATGCCCTTACTGGAGATGAAAAATGAGTCTAAAATCCCCAGCCATCCTTTTTGGTACAAGACCCGGGGTTGATACTCTGAACTTCATAAGTGGTGGTGATTTGTAGGGGCCTTTTACTCTTCCCAAAAGTACTTTGTTCATCTTTACTCTTAATACCTCTGGTTGCTCTATAGCTAATTTCAAATTTACTGTCTCAGCAGCCATACTGTGCTCTTTAAATGGAATTACAAACCAGCCACCCTGTAAACCCCATTTCTAACACTATTGCTGCTTCCTTATTGGGGTACAACTGGTGCCATGTCACCATTTTTTCCAGAATAATGGGTGTAAGTAATGTTTACTTGTCTTAACCCAATTTGCCCTGCCTCATTTGCCATTGTTTGTTTTATTATAGACCTTGACAGTATGCCTTCTCCCGCATGCCAAACTTTCATGGTTAAATCTGCATGATGAAAAGGTGCATCTTTTTTTTTGTACCTGTAACAACAAAAAAGTTCATACCTTTTTATATTCCTAAATTAGTCCCTAGTTCCTTGGCTATATCCTGAAAATACTTGCTGTGCCAGAAAGCCACACTCTGGTTATAGGCAGGGTTCAGCATGCCATCTCCCATAAGACAAATGTGTCAACACTCTCCCATGGCAGCTCAGTTGCAAGTGTTTGCGCCTTCTAAATTGCTCATCATACTCAAGCCACCCACTCCCTGGATGACTGGCTTTCATTTTCTTGATCTGTAAAAGTATGATCAAATAGTGGTTGCCATGGCTGAGTTTTGTTTTGTCATCATCCCAGCATAGATTGTAAAGTCTGCTAGCCAATTGTCCCTTGTTTTTCTTAAAAGGGGCCTATGTCTAACCTCCAGGTCTGTGTCGTCCCTGAGTCTGTTCAGTAGAGAGAAGAGATCCACATATTCACCTTTTGGTATCTGTTACTTCACTTTCTCTGAAAGGTGTATCCCCATGGGCTCTGATATAAATATATAGGTCAGGTAGCCCATCCACGATGGCTGTTCTTCACTTCCTCCCACTGAGTTATTGACCATCTCTTGCGACTCACCCTCTGACTCTACTTTAATGGACCTGTCCGTATGAACTCTCCTTTCTGCTATTAGTATGTTCATAAGATGGTCCAACTTTTGTTCAATTCCCTTTGTTTCCCTCTCATTCTTCTAGGTGGTTCCTCCCTGAGGCATGTTGCCACTTGGTTCCCTGTATACTGTATTTCCCTGACTTCACTTCCTTCATCCTCCTCTTCATTCCATATGCTGCTTAGGTCTGCCATTTCAGCTGTCAGTCTCTTAATGCTTGCTTTTGTTCCCCCTGGTTTTATATACACTGTCACCTTTGTGTACATTAACCCCCTCCCTATTTCAGCATTAACAACACCATTCATTGAACACTCACCAGTTTTTATTTATTTATTTATGTTTTACATTTCTTTACTGGGATAGTCCGACTGGACATATGTCCAATTACAGCGGAGGCCCGGGGAGAAAAGCTCCACAGTAATTGACATAACCATAAGTATTTAAACACATGATAAGAATACAGTCATATATACATTTTGACACAAATACAGTAAAACATAAATTTTGATAAAAACATGCAGTTATATAATATTTGAAACATCATCTGAGAAAGATTCTTGAGACTGTAGCATATATACAGTAAGTATAATGGGAGAGGAAACGGTCTATGGTGGTAGCCACAGTGAAAGTTAGGTAATACATGTAAAAGAAAAAGAAGAAGAACTCACGGCCAAGCAGGACAACAGAACCAAATCCATAAGTTTCAGTGAACTAGTGTGTCCGATGAATAATTCCACAGCAAACGCCAAATAAAGGTAATTCCACAACAGTGTTCACCAACACAAGATTTAATTTCACAGCGGTATTCAGCAGCAAAGAAACAGGTTAAGCGCTTTCACCCGGATCCACCAGGCTTCATCAGAACAATTCCCATATCAGCACTTGTTGCTTAAATACAGTCACCAATAAAATTCAATTAAATTAATTAACCCCAATTAAATTATCACAAATTTTAAAGGTAACAAACTATCCTATCTGCAATGCAATAGTATTTCTATAACTAATTATTTACATATAAAATCACGATATAACATTAGAAATATATAAAAAATACACGTCATTAGGCAGATAAAATATTTTATGACAACAATTTAGTAATCGTATAAATTAAATAAAAGTAAATAGTACTAAAATGTTATCAATCTAAGATCACTATATCAATGTCTGTTAGCTAACTTGTATATATCTCCCTTATCACAATTTAGCTGCTCTAAGCCTCAATACACTATTAATGCTTATTTGATCATTTAAACCTGGGGTTCTTCCAGAGTCCAACTTGAGTTGCCAGAAAAGCTCCCTATACTCAAGCTTGGCCTCCCAGCTACCACCCCGGGGGTCCAACAGAAAGTTTAGTTTCATGTCAATACATGTTCTAGAATGTTTGTATAGGGTGTTGGATTCTTTTGCCCTAGAAATATTATACATGTGCTCATCTACTCTTTTTCCTTAAAACCCTCTCAGTTTTACCTATATAAAAACTGCAACAGGTTTCACATAATACTAAATAAACTACTTCTTTGGTGTTGCAATTATAGGAGCCCTTGGAATCCACCCGATATTTCATGGATGGTATATAAACCTCTGTCTTATTTGACATGTAACTACACTGTTTGCAATACCCACATCTGTGAGTTCCCAATCTCCTTTCCTTATTGAAAGTAATTTTTTCTTCCTTTAATTCGAGTAATTCCTTCAGGTTGGTCTCCCTTCTCCTAACAAAAATAGGTTTATCTGGAAGATAATTTTTGGTGTCGTCATTAACCCTCAAAATAGCCCAGTGTTTCTTCACTATATCTTTGACCTGAATGTTTGTAGTGGAAAAAGTGTGTATGAATGCACCATCATGGCTTTTGCCCACCTTCTTGGCCTGCCCATCAGTAAGTGGATGATAGAGAGTGTCACGATCCCTGATAACATCCTTGGCTCTGGGGTAATCTTTGTGAAGAAACAGAGTGGTAAGAAATTCAACCTCCTCTAAGAACATCCTCCTGTTCTTGGTTGTCCTTTGACAATCCCCTTCTTTTGATAAAATGGGTGTCCGCTGTCATAGTGGAGATATGAATTAGAAAAGGTACTTTTTCTAAACAATTTAGAGTGAAAATACGGGTTGCTGTTATCCTTATATAATTTAACGTCCAGATAATCAATCTTAACATTAGATAGGGAGTGGGTAAACTTTAAAAATTCTGATGTATTGTTGGTGTAAACAATGAATTCTTGAAGGGATTCTTCCGATCCCAGCCAAAAAAGACAGATGTCGTCAAGGTAACGGGTGTAAAAAGAAATATAATTGTTCCATTCTGTATCAAAAATATATTTTTTCTCCCAATAACAAAGGGCACAGTTAGCATAAAGGGGGGCACAGGCAGCTCCCATGGCCACCCCTTTATTTTGCTTATAGAATTCTCCTTTGAACTATACAAAGTTATTGTTCAATACGGTGTCCATAAATTCTAAAATCAAGTTAATCGTATTAACATTAAGATACCCTGTCTCCAAGAGCACCTCACTAAACCATTCCATACCCTTGTCATGTGGGATACTAGGAAATAGTTCCACTACATCAGTTTTGACCAGTAGAACATTTTAAAATTATCATTGGTAATGCTCTTCAAAAAAATCCCACGAATCCTTAGTAATATGGGTCAGGGAAAATACAAATTCCTTCAGTTGTTAATCAATGAAAATGGCTAGGGGTTCCGTGATAGAACCCCCTCCAGCAACAATAGGCCTAAAATTCAAATTCTCAATTCCCTCATGTGTTTTAGGCATCCCAAGAATAGTAGGGATCCTGGGATTCTCAACATACAAGTAGTTATACAGTTTCTCATTAATGGTCCCCTGTAATAAATGATCAAAAATAAAATAACTGATTTTGAAATAAACAATGTTGATCTCGTTTTTGGCAACAACAGTATATTGTTTCTTATCGTTCAAAATTTTGTAAATACCCATCTCATAGTCCATGGAATACATCAGAACCACTCCACCCCCTTGTCTGGTTCCATTACTCTACAGTGATTAATTTTGAGATGGTTCAAACAATCTCTCTCACTTTCACTGAAATTGTTAGCATGGTCCTTTTTCAAGTTTAAATTCCTTATATCATATTCAACCATTTCCTCAAATATTCTTAATGTAGGATTGAGTGGAGGGGTTAAATAAACTGTTTCTGCAGAGTTCAGTCTTAGTGTATTCCTGCCCCTTAAATAGTAATTTTAAATTCAGTTGCATAATAAACAACTTTAAATCCACCAGTGTTTTAACTAAAAATCCAGGCCGAGAAGGAACAAATTGGAAACCTTTGGTGAACAAATCAAAGTGCCCACAAGTTATCTCAATGTCCGTAAAGTTGAAAATATTACCAAGTTCCCACAGGTACATTTCGTACCCTCATAGGTCATGGTAATAGCATTGTTAACATGCTGTAATTCTATGGCTCCCCTTCATGTGTGTCATAGGGGGGATCCTCAAAATAATCTGGACCAGAGACTTCAGAAGGTGTATGGTTCATCTGGAATTGTAACTCCAACCCCTCCCTCTGAATCTGCCCCTCCTCCCCCGGGAATGGTAGGAAAAATTGTGTCCTGGATACTCTTGCTTCTGGGCTATCCTTTCACTTCTCCTCGGGGGGTAGATCTAAAGGGTGATCAGTGTTGTTGTTCTCATTAATATTCACCTCCATATCCTCCACATACTCCCTATTAGCCAACTCAGAATCATGTTTGTTATGTGTCTTTGGGGGGGGGGGGATAGGCCCTATCTTCCCTGTATTCAATCAAATTGCACTGTAACTTCTTAATTTTCCTGTTTAGGACCTTGTCACAGTACGAATCAATGTCCCCAAACAAACGTTCATATTTAACCTTCTCAATATCAAACAAACGATCCACAGTATAAAGATGAAGTCCAAACAGGAAAACCTCACCAAAGGCAACTGCTCACAGCAAACAGCAATACAAGTCCATAAAAAGCAGTTGCCACCAGTATGAAGAAGTATTTATTCGTCACTGATACAAAACAGCAAGTACAAAAATAAAAGCAGTAAATAAAATCCAAGAACAGTAAGCGCTTTCGGGTTGTTAATTTGAAGAGACTGTAGCAGATTTTAACCAATAAAGTGAATAAACTGAAAAAGTTGCAATGGCAGCGTAAACATCTGGAGGCTTGTCTACAGTTTGGTGTGGTCCCAAGAGGCATGAGGGTGTTCTGCATGTCGTCACAAGGTGAACACTACCCCGAGCTATTGGCCCGACGGCAGAGAATCAATGTAGAGACTGGTTTCTCTTATATGCGCCTCTTGCTGGAATTTTTTGCACCTGAGGAACAAACACTCAGCCATGAGAGTGACTGGAGTTGAAATACAAAGAGGAAAGGTACGTGAAGCGTATGGAGGATTTATATTGTACCTTTTCTACTATTGATCAGAGATTACAGCAACAAAAAGCCAAAAAGCTAAACAGAGATCATAATGATTTTGTCAGTGGTCAAATATTTGTTTGGCCCAGAGATCAGAAGACTTATTCATCAAGGGAAGCTCAAGAAACCATTGTGGAATTGAAAGGGAGAGGCCAGCTACAATGGCCATATAGGCGAGGGAGTGTTAGTACCAATATGCATTTGATGAATGGGAAGGTACGTAACACACAACCTACGCATCAAAATACTTCCGTCCTCCTACACAACAGGAACTAGTGTTGAAAGAAGTAGGAGACTCAGTTAATTCGACTGTTCTGCACAGTAGGGGGGACGTTTCAGAAACAGCGATTCTAAGTAGGAATATACAAGGGGAAACCCATGATGCATCCAGTATCACCCATGATGTACCCATGACAAAGGGTACTGAACCTTATGCGCAACAAGGAGCACGGCCCAAGGTACATCAGGTCAATGACGGTGGTAGACGTTTTTTTGCCACCTTGCCTGCTCCCGTCAAGAAAAAAGGGGAATGGACATGCCAGCAGAACCAACGGAGAGAATACAAGAAAAGAAGGACATCAGAGTGACTGGTGATAATAATATTGTTTTTAATTTATCTAAATATGTGTTATCTGTTGAGTTATTTGTACTCAGTAAGGGGCAACTTTTGTCCAAGTACTGAGAGCCGTTTTAACAAAATAATTCTGGACCTTATGTTATTTGGTAGGAACTTGATGTTAAAGTGCATGTTTGGTAATAATGATAATCAACCTGCTCAGGTTCCGTTGAGAAAAACCTAGTATTTTTCTTCCTGTTTTTAATCATACAGTGAGTACATTTATTAAGGTTTGTGAACAGGATGCTTTACTTTATTTGTTTAAGGGGCATACCAGGAGTTTTTATAACTTGACAGATATGCAGCGACAGGCACTTAAGGGTTTACAAGGTAACACAGACATAATTATTAAGAATGCGGACAAAGGAGGAGCTGTGGTTGTCCTGGACAAGTGTTTTTATCAGGGTAAGCTAGCGGATTTGCTATCAGACACATCCACCTACACTCACATCTCCCCGATTGCATTAAACAGAATTATTTCTGAGGTGAGGACTGATTTAAAATGGTTACAAGTTGATGGCTTAATTGATAAAGCTCTATTTGAATTTCTGTGGATAGAGCACCTGGTCACACTGGTTTTTAAGGCTCTCCCAAAATTGCACAAAGATCCTGTTAACCCTCCCATGAGACCCATTGTCTCAGGGAGGGGATGGATCACTGAAAACATTTCAATATGGTTGGAGTGCCTATTGAAACCTTGTGTAATGGGTTGTACAGAGGTGTTGAGAGACTCCCAAACTTCTTTGAAAGAAACGGTAGAGGCAAAAGGTATTTTGCAGTACTTCATGGTAACCCTTGATGTGCATAGTCTTTTCACAGTGATTAGTAATCTCTATGGCATAGAAGCGGTCACACATTTATTAATGGAAATGAATGTGCTGGGGGAGGACAGATTGAAAATGATGAGAGATCTGTTGAGTATGGTTTTGGAATATAATGTCTTTATATGTGGAGGCAAACACTACAGACAGATACAGGGGGTAGCTATGGACACCCCCTGTATAAACACTTATTCTAATCTGGTCTTAGTTTTTTTGGGAGAGGCAATCTGTAAAAATAACTCAGGTTACCAACTCTAAAAAACAGCTTGAACTCCAAAAAAAACTCGCTTGCAGCTCCCAGACACAGTAAATAACCGTGAACGAATGTAAAAGTTGTTGATTTATTAAGCATTCTTTTCAAAATCCACTTTTTGTCGAGTACACCTTACTCAACTTCATCAGATACAAATCTTAATAAAAAGAAATACAAATTATTACAGCTAGGCACTCTTTTTAACTCTAAACTAGAACACATGCTAAACACCTTCATTACTATTATTGGTTGAATGTGTGCAGAATCACTGCGTTGTTTAAAAATTTAAAGATACATTGTAGTATTTCTATTTGTTACAAACATATTGGCAATTCCCAAGTGAATATTATAAGCATATAAAGTTGTATACGAGGTTTTTGGACGATATGTTCATCATTTGGACAGGACCTACAACCGAAATATCATCGTTTATTGATTATCTTAATCATACTACTGATTTTTTGAAGTTTACCTACCAACATGACAAAAATGAAATAGCATATTTGGATACCCTGATTACCAATACAGGGAGTGGTTTTGCCTCTCAAATTTACAGGAAGCCTACATTTTCCAACGATTGTATACATTTTAGTAGTTGCCACCCCCCCCCCCCACATATTCCGTAATGTGGTAAAGGGACAAAGCATTCGTATAGCTAGGATGTCATCTACTAGAGAGTGTATGACTAGAGGGATAGAAACACTGTATAACTTATTTATAGATAGAGGTTACCCTAAAAATATGTTAGACAATGTAACAACTTTTGTCATAAATCAATGGGGTAACAAGTATGTACCATTGTTGGGAAAGAACCTCATTAATAAGTCCACAGTAAATTTTGACTATGAAAAGAAAGTTTGTGTGTTAAGGTTCAATCCCTACACTAACATAGTAATTGAAATATTGAAGAAATATTGGGAGTTATTGTCTTCATCAACATCTATTGGATATATAGTTGGAAAGGAAGTATGTACTATTTATAAAACAGGTAGTAATCTAAAGAGAATACTAGAGCAAAATAAAAATAAAAGTAAAATAGAAGGGATAAACAAGAAAGGTACATCTAGATGTGGTTCATGTAACCAATGTAAGAATATTAATACTAACATTACATTAAGGATTAACAACATTACTAGATCATTGGTTACATGTAAAAAAGGGAATTGTAATTCACAACGTATAGTCTATATAGCCACGTGTACCAAGTGCCCCGCTTACTATATAGGGAAGACAGAGAGGAAATTTAAGACTAGAATTTATGAACACCTATATAGAATAAAGAGAGGAGACCCCAAGAATGCGTTGAGTAAACATAATATTGAAAAGGGTAAAGATCATACTTTCCTATTTGCAATTATTGATCAGGTCGAAATGGGTGATAAAGGAGGTAATTGGAAGACATATCTAGCTTGGGTAGAAAGCAAATGGCAAATAAGCCTGGATGCAACAACACCTCCAGGAATTAACGACTATATTAGCCTGAAACCTTTTCTAGCTCTGTAGTAAGAAGTTTTGAAATGTTCATAATGTTTCTCCCATTCTTAGATTGTACAGCCATAGTTTTTATATATTTGTGTGTTGTGTTACAGTGGGTGTATAGTGCACAGCATGCATGTAAGTCTCTGTGTGTGGACACTGTTTACTTCATAAGATTTACTTTATAAGCTTTACTTTACAAGCTTTACATTTTTTCACAGAACAAGCTCTTCATTGAGTTAATATAGTTAAAAACATAAAAACATATAACATATGAAATAGAAACAAATTATATTATTGAAGAGGATATATAGGAATAGATGTTTAAACTGTGAAGTTTCATTGAATATGGGTTCTGATGAAATCTGATACTATCAGATGAAAGCGCTTAACCACAACGTATTCGTTCTTGTGTTTTTGGTGTAATTTGAAATAAACTCTGCATTTGTGAATTAACGTATATCTGACTCTCCTTCTCGAGTCAAGGGGGACCATACCAGCTGTTGGTGAAAATTTGGTTGTCTATACCTTTTACATGAGCTCCCAGACACAGTAAATAACCGTGAACGAATGTAAAAGTTATTGATTTATTAAGCATTCTTTTCAAAATCCACTTTTTGTCGAGTACACCTTACTCAACTTCATCAGATACAAATCTTAATAAAAAGAAATACAAATTATTACAACTAGGCACTCTTTTTAACTCTAAACTAGAACACATGCTAAACACCTTCATTACTATTATTGGTTGAATGTGTGCAGAATCACTGCGTTGTTTAAAAATTTAAAGATACATTGTAGTATTTCTATTTGTTACAAACATATTGGCATTTCCATAAAACCACATAACTCATACTGGAAGCGCACCAAACAATAGTACAACTGTTTACTACCAAGTATATAAAGAATTGTACGTATATTTATTATATGTGTAAGTATACGTATATTAAAACGTTTTACATGTTTTAAAAATGACCTCCTGTTCACTACAAACTATAAATAATTTTATCCTACTTACGGGGCATCAGACAATTAACCAACATATCTCAGATTACAAGTGAAGAAAAGTGTAGCTTCTCATCACTCTGAAAACATCCGAATGTTACGACATTATGTTACGCATATATTCATTTTGTTTTATTTTTGTTTATATTTTCACCTATCCTTGAAAACAAAATAATGTAAAAACTATAAGTATTCCGTATTATAGACAAGCTACAAATTGTTATTAATACTTAGTTATATACATAATTATATATACTAAACATTTCATAAGTATGTTTATATCTCCCCAAAAATTAAAAGTAAACAAGTATTATACTTAAACTACTCATTCCTAAATCTTATTACTTGAAAGGAAAGAAAAAAATCGCAATGAAACTAATTACAAAAATATATAACTAGATATATATATATATATATATATATATATATATAAACTAAAACGAAAACACACAATTATACTGGTGAGTAAATAACATGGACGTCAGTACGTACAGAATATGTCAGCTACTAGACCTACATACAAACTAGGGTTCTACCCATTACTACTAAACATTTAATGGAATCAACACAAAGTATATATATATAAAAATATAAATATATTACCTAAACAGGTAAAAATGGTACATGTAAAAAACATAAATAATACATATAACTTCGAGTCACTCAAATTATTGCGGATTCCAATAGTGGATAACTCTACTCATCAGAGAAAATATATATGATGTTATCTGGCCAAATTCTTCAAACGTAATATACACATAATTGAGCTCAATTCATTAATACCTGGATAGTGACAGGCATTGAGTCTCAGTTGCCAGATTAGTTCACTTCTTTCCAATCTGAATGACTCAGGCCCCCCTCGACCATCACTATCTAGTTGTTGGATAACCCTAACGTTGAACTGATGCCTTGGATTCTCATTGATATGTCTAGCCAGTGCATTTTCAAGTTTGTTTTTGTTAATACAATACATGTGTTCATAAATTCTTTCACATAACTTTCTATCGGTCTTGCCGATATAGAAAGCTGGACATAGAACACACTTAGCTAAATAAATGACTTGTTTACTTTGGCAGTTAAATTTGCCCTTCGTTTTGAATTTCCTATTTCTAATTTCAAAATTACTACCCACATTTGTGTAAAAAAACGGCACATATAACATTTAAACATGCCGTCTCTGCTACTTGGTGCCCTGGTTTTAGCCTCCAAAATTGACTTCAGATTACTACCTCGTATGAATACTACTCTGAGAAACTCTGGGAAGAGGGATCTAAATTGCCCATCTCTCAGTAGAATTTCCCAGTTCTTAGAAATAATAGTAACTATTTCACTGGAATCAAGAGTGTATGTACAAATAAAACTGCAGGGGCTGAACGGTTGTTTTACTGTTCTTTCCATCGGTCTATCAACATGGTTGTTGCACCTGTGGTTCTTTTATGCTGTACCTCTCTTATTATTTCCTGGACAAATAGACTAGGGTACCCTCTTTGAGTGAAAAAAGTGTATAATAAACTGCATTTTTCATCAAAGTCTACATCTCTAGATACCATCCTAGCAGCCCTAACAAGTTGGCCCTTCACTTCAGATTTCTTCTGGAATGAAGGATGACAACTGGTATACTGGAGGAAGGCATTTGAATAGGTGTCTTTCCGAAAGATTTTTGCTATATAAATCCTATTCTGGTAGCCTTTACTCAATTCTACATCTAAATATGCTATTTTGTCTTTATTCACCGAGTGTGTGAATTTCAAGAAGTTTGTACTAGTGTTGAAAACATCTAGCATATTTCGTAAATCCTCTCCATTGCCTTTAAACAAGATAAATATATCGTCTAAAAACCGTGTGTAGAATTGGATGTGATGTTGAAGTGTGGGGTGGCTAAAGACATATTCTCTTTCCCAATACGCCATAACTAAATTGGCTAAACTAGCCCCGCACGGGGAGCCCATTGCTACCCCCACCTCCTGATGGTACAATTTTGTATTGAACATAACATAGTTATAGGACAACACTATATCAAGAAGTTCTTCTACCAGGTGTATCTCCTCTACAGGTGCTCTATGTCGCCTCATCATATAGGACACCCATTCTATTCCTTCACCATGGGGGATGGATGAGTAGAGGTCTTTCACATCAATAGTGAGGAACAAAATGTCCTTACTAAATGCGATATTATTCACAGTCTCCAAAAAAGACCACGAATCTTTAGATATTTGCGGTTCAAGGGTGACATATTTCTTGAGGATGTTGTCCAGTACTTTTGCATATGAGTATGTAATACTGTCTCTAGCGTCCACCAGTGGACGCATGGGAGGACAGTCAACACTCTTATGGACTTTCGGGATTCCAAAATGTATTGGAATCCTCGGAGCTGGCTGTACTAAATAATTGTAAAGTGTCTTGTCAATTTTTGCCTCTATGTAGAGGTCTTCTATGAAAGTTCTTACTCTTCTATATGCACCGTTAAGTTCATTCCTTGACACTTCTATATAAGTGTGACCTTCTAGAATGTCTGACATCCTATTATAATAATCAGTATCATTCGTAATTGCCAGGCCACCCCCTTTGTCTGGTTTCTTAAAACGTACTGGGGCCTGGCATAAAAACCTGAAATTGTCCCTATCCTCTTTACTGATGTTATGGTGGTAAATCCTACCTACTCTTGGACCATAAGGTCTAGCACTAACAGTACCTAAATCCAGCTCACAAATTTGTTCAAAGAGTGCTATTAAAGGGTGCAATGGTGGATTGTATACACTGGACGCATAGTAGTCACTTTTGTTATTCATCTGTTCACCCATTAATGCCACTAAATTCAGTTTACGAGCAAAGAGTTTCAAGTCAATCAAGGTCTTAGCCACATCTAAATGTGTTGTTGGCACAAAGGTGTGGCCTTTTGCCAATAGATTAATCATAGCAGATGTTATGTTTATGTCAGAATAATTAAATAGTTTAAAGTCCTTATTCAAATTGTACAATATCATACACTTGGGAAACCTTGATATAGTCCCAAGAGAGCTGTTGTCCTCTACCATTTGTTTTTCGCCCTGTTCTTCACTGACCTCCCTTTGGGTGGTACAAAGTTTGAGGCCCGATTCCGAAAATTTGTTTTATTTGAAGAACTTTGTATGTTAGCTTGGTTGGAGTTATTAGCCGCTAGTCTTTCACTGCGGCGTACTAATCCAACTTCTCCAGGGTGCTGGTTGTCCTTCTGCTGGTTGTTATCATTTAGGGGCCCAACCAAATGGTTCTGTAAACTTTCCCCATTAGGTCTAGGGAGGCCTACATTAGGCAAAAAATTCCCCTGGGAGGTTGGTGGTTTAGGATAGGCCGTTCCTATCTCATACTCTCTCAAGTCTCTCTTGATTTTTTTGATTTTAGTGACATTAATTTTTGACAAGTATTGGTCTATTCTGTCGAAAATTCTATCATAGTCATAACGGTACCTCGAGAAATCAATGTCATTCCTAATTTCAGCATCCAGGTCATTAGTTTCAGCTATCAACTTATCCGCTGCTTGTTGATAATGGTTACAAAAAACTTGTAGCAGCTCAAGGCCATGTCTGTCAAATAGAGCGATCAGATCTTTGTGAAAGCCTGAACCCTCAGTTAACCCTGTTGGATACTGCCAAAGTCTCAGACCTTTTGGTATTATTTTGAGATGAATACACTCCTGAAAGTATGCTATTTCGAGCTGTATCTTTCTAAGTTTAACTAGTTTTTCGTCAAAGGTGTTCATTTTAGTAGCCAGATCTGTCCTTAGCTCAGACGTGGAATCCACTGAGTTGGCTGAAGCTGCTACTACAAAAGAAAACGATCTGTTTAACCAAGCGCTGAGGTCTTGAACGCTAGGCATGGACTAGCCGCCACCGGGCTGTTGTACAAGACCAGAGTGAGCTTCTTTAGTTCCACTACCATTCATATTGCCATTGGTCTCGTTGCCCGATGTGACCGGTAGCCGACTATCTTCGTTGTAGTCAGAAGGTTGTTGTGATGCCCCTATATTCCCATGTGTATTAGAATTGCTGCGCCGCACTTGGCCACTTTGCGAAGGAGTCACATCGTCTAGTCTCTTGGCAAGACTGTCCACTTTCTGAGTTAAAAGTTCAATGAGTGCCATAAGGTTGCACTCGCTGTCATGCTGACTTGGTGTAGAAGTGGAACTAAACGAAGTTTCAGGGTTCATGTTGTACAATGACAAAAACAAATGGATAAAAACAACTCAGGTTACCAACTCTAAAAAAACAGCTTGAACTCCAAAAAAAACTCGCTTGCAGCTCCCAGACACAGTAAATAACCATGAACGAATGTAAACGTTGTTGATTTATTAAGCGTTCTTTTCAAAATTCACTTTTCATCGAGTACACCTTACTCAACGTCATCAGATACAAATCTTAATAAAAAGAAATACAAATTAGTACAACTAGGCACTCTTTTTAACTCTAAACTAGAACACATGCTAAACACCTTCATTACTATTATTGGTTGAATGTGTGCAGAATCACTGCATTGTTTAAAAATTTAAAGATACATTGTAGTATTTCTGTTTGTTACAAACATATTGTCATTTCCATAAAACCACATAACTCATACTGGAAGCGCACCAAACAGTAGTACAACTGTTTACTACCAAGTATATAAAGAATTGTACGTATATTTAAAACTTATATGTGTAAGTATACGTATATTAAAACGTTTTACATGTTTTAAAAATTACCTCCTGTTCACTACAAACTATAAATAATTTTATCCTACTTACGGGGCATCAGACAATTAACCAACATATCTCAGATTACAAGTGAAGAAAAGCATAGCTTCTCATCACTCTGAAAACATCCAAATGTTACTACATTATGTTACGCATATATTCATTTTGTTTTATTTTTGTTTATATTTTCACCTATCCTTGAAAACAAAATAATGTAAAAACTATAAGTATTCCGTATTATAGACATGCTACAAATTGTTATTAATACTTAGTTATATACATAATTATATATACTAAACATTTCATAAGTATGTTTATATCTCCCTAAAAATTAAAAGTAAACAAGTATTATACTTAAACTACTCATTCCTAAATCTTATTACTTGAAAGGAAAGAAGAAACACACAATTATACTGGTGAGTAAATAACACGGACGTCAGTACGTACAGAATATGTCACCGGTATAATTGTGTGTTTTCGTCTTAGTTTATATAGATGTATATATGTATATATATATATATATATATATATATATATATATATATATATATATATATAGTTATATATTTTTGTAATTAGTTTCATTGTGATTTTTTTCTTTCCTTTTCAAGTAATAAGATGAACTTATGAAATGTTTAGTATCTTAATAGTATCTTAATGGTAATACGATTAATTTGAATTTGGAATTTATGGACACTGTATTGAACAATAACTTTGTAAATTTCAATGGAGAATTCTATAAGCAAAATAAAGGGGTGGCCATGGGAGCTGCCTGTGCCCCCCTTTATGCTAACATTGTCCTTTATTATTGGGAGAAGAAATATATTTTTGATACAGAATGGAATAATTATATTTCTTTTTACACCTGTTACCTTGATGACATCTGTCTTTTTTGGCTGGGATCGGAAGAATCCCTTCAAGAGTTTCTTGTTTACATCAACAATACATTGGAATTTTTAAAGTTTACCCACACCCTATCTAATGTTAAGATTGATTATCTGGACATTACATTATATAAGGATAACAGCAACCAGTGTTTTCACTCTAAATTGTTTAGAAAAAGTACCTTTTCTAATTCATACCTCCACTGTGACAGCTGACACCTGTTTTATCAGAAGAAGGGGATTGACAAAGGACAACATATCAAGGTCTGTAGAATGACCACGGATAGCAGGATGTTCTTAGAGGATGTTGAATTTCTTACTACTCTGTTTCTTGAGAGAGCTTACCCCAGAGCCCTTTTGGATACTTTAGCCAAATATGTTATCAGTGATCGTGACACTCTCTATTATCCACTTTTGGGATTGGGTAGAACGACTGATGGGCAGGCCAAAAAGGTGGACAAAAGCCATGATGGTACATTCTTACACACTTTTTCCACTAGTTCCATTCAGGTTGAAGATATAGTGAAGAAACGCTGGGCTATTTTGAGGGTTAATGATGACACCAAAAATTATCTCCCAGATAAACCTATTTTTCTTAGGAGAAAGGACACCAACCTGAAGGAATTATTCGAATTGAAGGAAGAAAAAATGACTTTCAATAGGGAAAGCAGATTGGGAACTCACGGATATGGGTATTGTAAACAGTGTAGTTACATGTCAAATAAGACGGAGATTTGTATACCATCCAGGAAATATCGGGTGGATTCCAAGGGCTCCTATAATTGCAACACCAAAGGAGTAGTTTATTTAGTATTATGTGAAACCTGTTGCATTTTCTATACAGGTAAAACTGAGAGGGTTTTAAAGAAAAGAGTATATGAGCACATGTATGATATTTCTAGGGCAAAAGAATCCAATGCCCTGTACAAACATTCTAGAACATGTATTGACATGAAAATACATTTTTTTGTACTCGAACAGGTAGTGGTGGCTTCCCGGGGTGGTAGCTGGGAGGCCAAGCTTGAGTATAGGGAGCTTTTCTGGCAACTCAAGTTGGACTCTGGAAGAAAATGATGAAATGATAAATGATCAAATAAGCATTAATAGTGTATTGAGGCTTAGAGCAGCTAAATTGTGATATATACAAGTTAGCTAACAGACATTGATATATTGATCTTAGATTAATAACATTTTAGTACTATTTATTTTTATTTAATTTATATGATTTACAAATTGTTGTCATAAAATGTTTTCTATCTGAATATTAATGACTTGTATTTTTTATATATTTCTAAAATTACATTGTGATTTTGTATGCAAATAATTACTTATAGAAATGCTATTGCATTGCAAGTAGGGTAGTTTGTTGCCTTTAAAATTTGTGATCATTTAATTGGGGTTAATTAATTGAATTGTATTGGTGACTGTATTTAATCAACGAGTGCTCTTATGGGAATTGTTCTGATGAAGCCTGGTGGATCCGAGTGAAAGCGCTTAACCTGTTTGTTTGCTGCTGAATACTGCTGTGAAATTAAATCTTGTGTTGCTGAACACTGTTGTGGAATTACCTTTATTTGGTGTTTGCTGTGGAATTATCCATCGGACACACTAGTTCGTTGAAACTTATAGATTTGACTCTGTTGTCCCCTTGGCTGTGAGTTCTTCTTCTTTTTCTTTTACATAGCTTTGTGGAATTGCCTTGGTTTTATAAGTAATACATGGACATAGCCAGGTATTCATTAAGTAAGATTTGAGAGAGTGTTTGAACAGCATAGTAGTAGAGGCAGAAGTCAAAGCAGGAGGGAGGTTATTCCAGGATCTAGCTATGTTATAATAGAATAGTGCTTTCCCAGCAGTGTTGTTAGCTGTGGATATAAACAGGAGTGATTTGTTAGTAGAGCGAATGGGACAATTTGATCTGTATAGTGTGAGTAGATGGCTTAGTGCTGGTGTTCTATCTGGATATTTCACAATATTGTGGGTAATGACTAGTTGGTGGTAACTGAGTAGCTGGGGAAGTTCTAGCCATTGTAGATCCCTTAGTGCTTGACAGTGATGGGTTCTGAAGGTGGAGTTGTTAGCAAACTTTGCAATTTTATTATAACATGTCTCCAGTCTAGTGAGATTATGTTTTCTGATGTGGGTAAGAATTGATGCTGCATACATTAGAGTGGACATTGGGTGAGTTTGGGCTAGGGTGATCCGGGCCTGAGTTGAGAGTAAGTTTTTGTGTCTATATAGTGTGCCCATTTTTTTATGGACCTTTTTGATGGTTTGTGAAATATGGACATCAAAGTGTAGGTTTTTGTCAATTTCTGCACCCAGGAGTTTGGTGTGGTCAGAGGGACTGATTGTAGTACCATTTTTGGAAGAGATAGTAAAGGCTGGAGGGATAGGTATGGATTTGTTGGGGGTGAAAAGAAGCAATTTAGTCTTGTTGGATCTGAGTAATCCAGTTTTCCACAGAGCTGAAGGATTCCTGAGTGAGTTGTTGTAGGGTGGTGAGTGATGGTGCAGAGCAGATAAGAGTTGAATCATCTGTGTACTGTATGAGGGTAGCATGCTTGCTGGAGGTATAGTGAATATGGAGAAAAGAAGTGGGCCTAATATTGAGCCATGAGGTACGCCTATGTAGTTGGAAGTAAAGGAGAAAGTATGCCTTGCCATTGGACAGATTGCTGCCTATTAGACAGGTAGCTTCTAAACCAAGCAATAGTCGGAGGGGCGAAGGATAGGGAGGCTAGGGAATCTAGTAGTAGGGAATGTGAGACCACTTCAAATGCTTTTGAGAGGTCTAAGAATATAGCAGATACAAAGTTGTTGTTGTTTCTGTGTTGGTTAACCAGGTTGGTAAAAGAGAGGAGAGCAGTTGTGCTATGTTGTTGCCGGAAACCATGTTGAGTGGAGGAGATGAGGTTGTGTGAGTTCAGGAATTGCATGACTTGAGTGTGAATACATTTCTCAAGTAGTTTAGATAAGGGAGATAGACTGGCTATGGGGCGATAATTAGAGAAATCATAGGAATTGCCACCTTTATGAAGAGGAATAATATATGATACTTTCCATAATTGTGGGATATAGGCTTCCTGTATAGAGCGGTTGATAATGATGGAGACAGGGTAAGATAAGGATTCAGCAGCTATATTTAGGAAGTTGGCAGGCAGATTGTCAGCAGCAAGGGTGGTAGGTTTCAGTTTTTGGAGGAGTTTTGTAATAGTAGAGGTTGGAACAGGTGAGAGAGTAAAGGAGGGGATGTTTTGAGGGCATTTGTTTGGGATATTTAAATGGATGTTTTGGGGTAGTTGGGAGGACAGAGGATAGATTCTGTAAAGTGGTGATTGAATTGGGAGGCTATGTCATTAGTATTGTTGGTGGAGCTGGGAGTGGTTGTTTTTCCAGGTTTTAGCAGAGAATTGATGGCATTCCAAAACTTTTGGGGATCTTTAGAGTGTTTATTTTGGGCACTAAGGAAATAATTCTGGTTATCAAGTTTGGTTAGATTCTTGGCCTGATTTCTAAGTTGTTGGTAGTTGTTCGTTGATATGCTAGTGTTTTCCCTCTTCCAATTTTTCCAAGCCTTATCTCTAGATGTCAGTAGGTCCCTTGTGTCCCTACTGAGCCATGGGGCATAGTTTGTCTTGACTCTAATTTTTCTAATGGGTGCAACTGCATTAAGGACATTAATGAGAGTACTGTTGAAGTAGTCCACGGCCTGGTCTAAGGTTAGGGTTCGAAGTGGTTCCCAGTTACTTTGTTTTAGAATGTGGTTAAGGTCCTGTATATTTAGTTTGTGATCATCTCTGACTTGTCTATAAACTATGGGCTTGGATATCTTTGTGCATTTACGTAGGAGGTATGTAGGGAAGTAGTCACTTAGACTGTCTGGTAGGCATCCAGTCTGGTAGTTTTGTTTGGGCAATTGACTAGTGTCCAGTCTAGTATAGACTGTTTAAGGTTTTTTTTGTCTGTTCTAGTGGGTTCTTGGATGAGTTGGGAGAAGCTGAAGAGATTGATATGGTTAGTGGGATTGTTAGAGTTACAGGCTAACCAGTCAGTATTTAGGTCACCTAGTAGGATGGTTTCTTGTGGAAGATTATCTGTGGTCCATTGTAAGATTTCTTCAATGGTGGGAGAGTTGTTGCCTGGGGGAATGTAACAGCAGAGTAGATTAATTTTTTTGGTGTTGTTTATGTGTAGAACTGAGCCAAAGGTTTCGGCATTTTTAAATTTTTGTAGGGGGGGGGGGGTTTGTAGAGGTTTTATGTTGTGTGTTTTAAAGGGAATAGCAACCCCACCTCCCTTCCTGCCTACTCTATCCAGTTTGAAGATATTATAACCTGGTGGGAGGATTTCCTCGTGTGGTAGGTTTTAGCCAGGTCTCAGTAATGCTTAGTATGTCTGGGGAGTAGTGGGTTATAAATGCATGTAGGTCAAGAAGTTTGTTAGATATACTCCTTGTGTTGATGTTAAGATTAATAGGTCAGAGTTTTGTTTGGTTGATAGTAGGGTGTTAAGTGGTCCTGGGTTTGGGTGCATGTCTCCTGAACTAAGTAGTCTCTTTGTGATAAATAGTATATTTTTTATTGTGTGTATAATTTCCATGTTGGATCTAAATTATATTTTTGTAGTGTAAGGTGTTGGTATTTGAAATTTATAAATGTGTAGTATTGAGTTATCTTTAAATTAATGTAGCATTGATAGGGAAATTTATGTGTGAGTTTGTTTCTGTGCAAGTATGTGTTGTATGGATTGCAGTGTTTTCTAGTGATGTGGTAGTATGAATGGCTTTGATGTGGGTTAGGTATGTGAGGGTAAGACAGAATAATCCTAAGGTGAGATGCATTTTTTGTGGGAGTGATAGCTGGCTATTATTGGTGTTGTGGTACAAATGTAGAGACAAGTTTGAGGGCGTGGTCATTAACTACTGTGTATATTTTGAGGCAGAAAGTGGGTGTGACTGGAAAAAACGGTGTAAGGTAGTTAATAGGAGGAGGGTGTGGTCAGGTGATGAGGGGTTAGAATAACTGTAGGAGCAGTGGGGGTGGGAAATAGGGGCAGGGTAGGGGAGCGGAGCGAGCCAAGTGGAGCAGAGCCCCACAAGATTACAGAGCCAATCAGTATGAATGTTTAGGACAGGACAGTAACTGCAAGGTTCTTTGGAGTGGGTATGTTGCTGACTTCCTTGCAGTTTTTCTTACTGTCTTTTATTTATCTTTGATTAAGAAATGTAGTTAAACTACAGGATTATTTGGGTATGTTAGGGGGATGTAGCTAATGCTGCGGAATGCCAAGCGGTGCTCTAGCCTACATAGTCCTTACAAACAACAGAATAACAGAGAGAAGAAAATAAGTAACCTTGTGTCCTTTTGGTTTTACAATGTAAAGAACCAGAGTTTGGCTGCTGGAGTATTCTTTAGATATTTCACGCAAAGCAGTCTCTAATGTTGCAAGATTTTCAAGGGGCAGGCTGTGTTGGGTTAAAAATAGGTAAATCCTAGCAGGAGACAGGAGAATATAGTTGCTGAATTAGGACAGTAATGACAACACTTTAGCTTCTTAAATGAGTTATGTACTGTGCAAACACCAGCCTTGTTGTCACGATTATGGCTCTGTCCACTGTTTGTCTGGCCTGCTGCTGACTCTACTAGTGAACAAATCCTGTCTAGCCACTGCCTCCCTTTCATGTCAAGCAGTTTCTGTAGACATCTCTCAAATTCATTGACCATGCTGCTGTGGGATCCCTTATGAGGCAATAATAATATTAGGCACAAATCTCTTACCAATCTCCCCTTATTCAGTCCCATCTTCAGTATTACTCACCTACTGTAACCAGCTTTCAACCATCTCTTGATTGCTTAGTTCATACCATTATCCCTCTCAGTTTCTGCTTGTTCTGGATGAAACATTTGTTGTCTTATAGTCAATGGCACATTCATCAATTACTTTATTATATATCATTTTCCATCAGTGACCTATTATTTCTGGCATCCTTAACATATCCCCAAGCATGTGAATCTCCTTTAAGTCAAAACACTGTTCCTGCTCTTGGTGCCACCCAGTAAATTGTGACCTAAAGTCCATTGCAGCAATGCAAGTCCAATCATTGTTGCTAAATCAGGATCTGAAGTAGTTAACTTCATGTGATCAGCAACCTGTGGGTATCGGATCCGTCCTGGATCCGAGCCGGCAGCTTTCCAAGCTAGAGATCCGAGCTCCAAGCTCCTCCCCCTTACCCAAAATACCCTGCTACCTCCCTCCAGTCCTCAGATCTCGTTTGCCGCGGCCTTTATAAGCACGAGTGACGAGCTCCTTGCGTTTAGGTAAGATAAGGATAGGAATTTTCTCTACCTTTTTACCAGTTTAAAAAGTTTGTGTGTGTGTGATAATTGATCCTTAGACTAGTTTAGTTTAGTTTAGTTTAATTTAACTTTAGTGTATTCCCCTTCCCCTTATCTGTGTGTTAGGGAGTGTGATTGTGTAGACATGGTCTAAGGCCATCTTTTCTAAATGCTCTGAGTGTGGCCATAAGCTGTCCCCAGCCGATGGCCACACTCAGTGCATTCTTTGCCTGGGGGTTGCACATTTGACATCAGGCTGTCAGATATGTGCTGCCTTTAACCCCCGGGCTCTGAGAGACAGGAGGAACAAGTTAATCTTAGCGGGCCTTTTATCCGCGGATTCTACTTCTTCCTCCTCTCCCTCAGTGGCGCCAGTCGCAGCTGCGGCTGTTCAGCCAACGGTTCCTGCTCCCCTGGCTGGGACTCAACCTCCCACTGTGTCCCAGGGAGAGAGGGACCCTAGAAAGAAAGCGAAGAGAGATAGAGAGAGGGAGAAAGAGAGAGACAAAGACAGGGAGAGGCATAGGAGCCACAAGCGGCGGGCCGACTCAGCCCCCTCGGCCCTGCCGGCTAAACAGCTCTATTCTCCCTTGAAGGTTCCCAGGTCTTCCCCCTCTCGGCTCCATTCCCATGTTTCTCTCCGGAGCCAGAGGAGGAGCCCCGGCCACCTTCAAGGTCGTCGAAGCGGCCTTCCCGGCCAGCCTCGGCGGCCTCTTCTAGGTCTACGAGAAGCCTTTCTGACACGGATATGGACCGGATGATGCATCGCTTCCTTCAGGCCCAGATGCAGATGGGAGTGCTCTTGCCTCCCCCTCCTCCGGGGGGAGCTCGGCCCCCTTCTTTGCCTCTATTGCTCCTTCTCCGATCCATTATCGGGTTTTGGAGCTGTCGGATCCGAGTAGCCTCGGAGCTGGGGAGTCAGCA
Organism: Protopterus annectens; assembly: GCF_019279795.1. NCBI lineage: Eukaryota > Metazoa > Chordata > Ceratodontiformes > Protopteridae > Protopterus > Protopterus annectens. The sequence continues at coordinate 261,925,632 of NC_056727.1, read as the reverse complement.
CCGATAGTAATCGCTACTTCACCGCCAGCCTTACCTTCGAGTTTATTGGGTCCTTTTTTGGATCTGAGCTCTCGGGGCCGTGAGCTGAGCCTCGGATCCGGAGGGGTGAGTGTGTCTTCGGCTCCGATGCGGTCGGAGCACACTTCCCTTTCGGGTCCGATCGCTTCGGCTCCGGCGCCGATCCACACGTCGGATCTATGGGGGCTGCTCTCGGATCCCAGGCAGAGTGGTTCACCTTCGGCTTTCGATGTGGTGGAGAGGGTCCTCTCGAGGGATTCGAGGTCCCCGGCTCGTACTATGGATCCACCTGCCATTCCCTCGCAGATGGGCCTGTCTTCCATCATCCGGCCCCAGGGACAGCCTGCATCTATGCCCCAGCTAGTTCCTGTAGAGGAGCATGACTCCGTTGGTGAGCCCTCCTCAGACAGTCCCGCCTAGGAGGTCCCTCACAAATGAAAGTGTAAGAGGAGGCACTTGGACTCCCCCGAGTCCCTCACGGAAGACACTGACTTGGAGGAAGGGGAAGGTTGCCCCAGGTCATCCCCCCAAGGATGTCTCCTTTGGAGACTTTATTGAGATGCTGCGCATTAGAGGGGGGTGGTCAGCCCAGAAACTTCCTCAGATGAGTCAGTGTTTATGGAGGCGTTTGACGCAGGCCCGTCTACCTCTTGGTTGTCCCCTCCGGCCAACCCCCTGGTAGACCTAATTACTACCAGGGCGTGGAAGGAGCCGGACACTGTAGACCCAATCTCCAGGAGACCAGATAAGATCCTTAATCCCCCAACAGACAAGGCAGCATGGAGTAAAGGTTCCCCTGTAGATGCCATGGTGATGGCGGCTGCCACCAAAAAGGAAATGGCACAGGATAGTTCCTCAATCCATCCTCCTGACAAGGCGTCTCGGATGATTAATCGCATCGGAAAGTGGATGTTTGCTTCAGCCACCTTTTCCATAAGGGTGCTGAATTACTTGGCACACATGATTAGGCTTCAGCGGGATCTAGTAAAAAAGTACGCTGGGTCTCCCCCGGAGTCCATGTCGGCCGAGGACAAAGAACTTTCTTGGCATGCATGGCCACTCTAAAATCGATATCCAACACATCTATGTGGCTTCTCTCCCATGCCACGGAGGGGGCAGTTAGAGCCAGCGGAGCAGGCATCGCCTTACGGCGTCACGCTTGGCTCCGACTTTGCAACTTTGTGGAACCCTTCAAGGCGTCCTTCACGAATGCTCCCTTTGATGATTCTATGCTGTTTGTCAAGACCATCTGTGATACGCTGCTCCAGAGTGAGAAAGATGGGAAGACGCTGTCTGCTGTCGGAATCCGCTTCTCGGCTCCTCAAAGGTCCTTTTCCAGGAACCAGAGAGGACAAAAGAAGATGTGGTTCCGGAAATCTCAGCAGTCTCATTACGCTCCGGACCCTTCGTCCTTCAGAGGCAGGGGAGGACAAGGTGGACGCCGGCCCAGAGGCAGAGGGGGGCCAAAGAATTTCGGGTCGAGGGAACCTTTTTCCGACCGCGCGCAGCAACGCTGAGGGGTTGCCCGACTGCTCCTCTCTGGAGGCAGTCAGGGGGCGTTTCTCGGAACACCTAGCACATTGGGAGTCCATTATGACAGATCGCTGGGTGCTCCGAATAATATCCAGAGGTTACTCTATCCCCTTCATAAATCTTCCCCCTCAGTTGAGGCGCCTCCCCGATGTTCCACCCAGTCAGAGGGAGGCAGCGGCTTTAGAAATAAAGAAGCTGATAAGAAAAAGAGCCATCCAGCACGTCCCCCCAGGCCAGTCCGGGTCGGGCAATTACTCCAGGTGCCAAAAAAGACGGGGGACTTAAGACCAATTCTCGACCTGTCTGCATTGAACCTGTTCATTGCCAAAGAGAAATTCTAGATGGTCACTCTTCAATCTATTCTCCCCCTTCTGCAGGAGAACGATTGGATGTGCTCCATAGACCTCAAGGATGTGTACTACCACATTCTCATGGACAGGCGATCCAGGAGGTTTCTCCGCTTTAGGTTAGGGGACAGTCATTATCAGTTCAGGGTCCTCCCTTTTGGCCTCACCATAGCCCCCAGGCTGTTCACCAAGGTCATGGTAGTTGTAGCAGCCCACCTGAGGCTTCAGGGAATACAGGTCTTTCCTTACCTGGACGACTGGCTCTTCGCCACTACCACCAATCATCTACTATGCTCAGCCAGTAATTGCTTCCTGCTCTTGGCCCACCAGGTTTGGGATCACTATAAATTACAAAAAATTGTCCCGTCAACCTGTTCAGGTCCTGGACTTCATAGGGGCCAGAATAGACGCACTTCAGTCCAAGGCCTTCTTGACACCAGACAGACTTCGCAACTTAACTGTCCACGTCTTGGCACTCCTACAATCCCCGGTCCCACCAGCGGAATTAGTCCTGAGAGCCCTAGGGTCCATGGCAGCAGCTATCAACCTTTCACCCCTAGCCCGCTTGAACATGAGGGTTCTTCAATGGACATTACAAGTCCAGTGGTCCATCCTTCGACATCCATTGGACTCCCTGATTCCCCTCAGCAGAGTCTGCACGGACTCCCTACTTTGGTGGCTCCATTCCCGAGAGCTTCGGGAAGGGCGGCTGTTTTTGATGCCTCATCCCCAAGCCACGGTGACCACGGACGCTTCTCGCCTGGGGTGGGGGGGGGCATTGCATGGGCGGGACTGTCCAAGGCACGTGGACTCAAACAGAGACCGTACTGCATATCAGTGTTCTGGAGATGAGGGCAGTGCTTCTAGCGTTGCAAGCTCTCCATGCCCTTCTTCCTCCGGGGACTATTGCAATTCAGACAGACAACATGTCAGTGGTCTGATACAGCAACAAACGGGGGGGACCAGGTCTTACCCTCTTTGCCGAGAGGCCATGAGAGTTTGGGAGTGGGCGATATCTACCAACCTTTTTCTGCTAGCAATGCACATTCCGCGCCGGTCCAACATTTTAGCGGACAGGCTGAGTCGAACTATCCTCTCACCTTACGAGTGGTTTCTGAACCCCTTAGTAGCGAAACAGATCTTCCTCAAATGGGGTCAACCTTGCTGCGATCTCTTCACATCGCCTTCGAACGCAAAGTGCAGCGAGTTTTTCGCTCTAATTCCTCCACCGGGGGAGAGCCCCAGAGACGCTCTAGTTCATGCTTGGCCATCCAGTGGTCTTTATGCTTATCCTCATCTCCCATTAATGACAAAATTCTTACAGAAAGCTCGTCAGTTGGGGAGCAAGGTTATCCTCATAGCCCCATTCTGGCCTCGTCAAACCGGGTTCCCGTACCTATGGTCTCATCTCATAGCTCCTCTTTGGATCTTGGATCCCATTCTGGATCTCATCTCTCATCCTTCGGGATTGAAACTCTGAATCTGGATGACCTCAAGCTCTTGGCTTGGTTGATCCAGTTCCGTTAGTGGCTAGGACTCCATCTCATCTGCAGTTAAATCCATCCTGGTGGCGGTGCATAAGCCTTCTACCAGGAAGGCCTACAACAGTAAATGGAAGCGTTTTTCCATCTGGACCTGGCGTAGGAATTTGGACCCTTTTACGGCTCCCATTCCAGCAGTACTTGAATTTCTATCTCACATTTTCCATCAAGGGGCCAGTTCTTCTACTGCGAAGTTTCAAATGGCGGCCATTTCCCACTTCCACAGTGGGGACAATCTTGGTCCTTTAGCTTCAACTAAGATCTGTAAGACTTTCTTAAAGGGCACCTTTCTTTTAAGACCTCCTGTCAAGAATGCGGTTCCTCTATGGGACCTAACCTTAGTCCTTCAGGCTCTAACTGGTCCACCCTTTGAGCCTGCAGCTTCGGTTGACTTAAAGTTCTTGTCTTGTAAAACTGCCTTCTTAATTGCTATTACCTCAGCTAGAAGGGTATCTGAGCTTCAGGCCCTTTGTACTAAACCCCCGTATCTTGTCTTCCATAAGGACAGAGTATCTCTCAGGACTAATCCTTCCTTCTTACCTAAAGTGGCTTCAGAGGCTAACATCAACCAATCCATTAATCTGCCTGTTTTCTTCCCTAACTATCAGAACAAGGGGGAGTACAAACTGCATTCATTAGATGTGCATAGACAATTGCGCTTTTACTTACACAGAACAGCTGCTTCTCACAAGTCGGAGCAGCTCTTTGTTTCCTTTGCTAAGCCATTCTTGGGTAAACCAGTAATGAAGGTGACTCTAGCTAGATGGATATCTCACTGCATTTTGCTCACATACAAAATTTCTGGTCGGCCGGAGCCCTTGGGGGTTCATGCTCATTCTACCCATTCTATGGCTACCTCTGCTGCGTTTTGGTCAAGAGTTCCCTTGGATGATGTCTGTTCTGCGGCTACTTGGGCTTCTTCTCATACCTTTATTTCGCATTATAAATTAGATCTGATATCCAGAGGGAAGGCGGCCTTTGGCTCTGCAGTGCTCCGGAATATTCTTCCTTGAGGACCTCCCAAGTTTTTTGGTAGCTGGGGACTCTGTCCCACAGGTAGCTTATCAGATGAAGTTAACTACTTCAGATAAAGAAGTTATGTACTCACCATAACGTTCCATCTGAGTAGATAACTTCATTTGTCAGCAACCAACCCCCCCTCCTTCCCCCTAACCTGGCTTTCGTGACCTGAATGATAGAATGATTCATTCCTGGTGTGCATCAGGTTAGGATGTTCAGGTATTGTTTGTCTTGGTGTTGTCTGGTAATTGGGTAAACTCGATCTGAGGACTGGAGGGAGGTAGCAGGGTATTATCGGTAAGGGGGAGGAGCTTGCAGCTCGGATATCTAGCTTGGAAAGCTGCCGGCTCGTATCCAGGATGGATCCGATACCCACAGGTTGCTGACAAATGAAGTTTCCTACTCAGATGGAACGTTATGGTGAGTACATAACTTCTTTTTCACAACCACACACAACACCTCCTCAGCTTTACTGAGTCCAAGACACTAGTCATCCTTAACCATTAACCAAGAAAGGCCTGAACTGTATACAAATTTATGTACTGCTCTTATCCTCTTATAAACTTGATAAAATGAAATTTGTATCAGCATTGTGGTGCTTGGCAAAAAGGTTTCCTGTCTACATTATTTTACCTAGCAACCCTTACCCTCAACTAGCCAAATTGAGCCCTAAACATACTACCCCTTTACACAGCCCAGCTACAAGTAACAGCCTGCCTGTGAGGAGTCCAAGGTATGGACAGGTTTAGCAAATGTATAGACTACAACCCAACATCCACAGCCCACTGGGCTTGGGACCTTTTTAACCCTCCTTACCCATTGACCACAGAAGCAGTGACCTGGCTAAGGCCTGAACAAAGACCCTTTTTTTCTCTCTCTGTCATCTCCTTTAAATTACCCAGCTACCCCCAGATGAACCAATAAACAAAAGGCCTGCCAAGACCCACATTAACCCACCAGATTTGTTTAACAATCTATCATACCTTTGTTGAAAATGTGTTCAAATCTGCATTGTTGTACACAGCAAATCCCAATGACCGCCAGCCCTACTAGGTCCTAACTCTTGAGCAAGCCCATGGTGCCTAAGATTTAGATAACTGTCTCTACACTTATACCTTTATTAACACATGCCTACATCCCCATTGCTCTACACAGCAGGCAATGTCTAAAATGCAACACTCTAAGCAGATGATAAAGTTCAGGTGTGCCCATGCAAACATATGAAACACAGTAACCCCCAAATTCACCTATTTTATTAGGTCCAAACCATTAAATAATGGATGCAAAAGCCCACAAATTTGGTTAAACAAATATTTATAACTTTATTAAAATGTGCTTACATCAGTGCTATAATACACACAACCCCTCAAAAGCCCTGGTCCAAGAAGGCCCCAGGAGACAAAATTCAACCTTAAAACAGATAGATGAAATGTAAGGCCCAAAACTGGGCCTGTCACACAGTCTCATATCTAATGGAACTCTCCCCACACTGCCACCTTGAGTTAAGAAATCAGCCATATTCTTCATCTAAGTTGCAAATGCTGCTGCTTTCCATATTAATAAACTATTAAAAAACTTAGCTTTTTGAAATACTTAAGCAGCAACTCATAGCTCAACCAGTAAATGAGGCCACCGCATTTCACTATGATCTCTATTAAACCAGTTAAATTTGTAAAAGAAAAAATAGATTAATATATAAGCCAGCATCCCCAATAACTCCAAAAGTTACCTGACCAATACTAAAAAACTTCCACAACAAAAGATCTTGCTTTCTGCATGTATAAGTTCTCATCTACAATCATTATGCTGTCCTTGTCCTTTTCCATGTTTGGCTCAAGCTGTCCTGGTCATTTGTTCTACTCTGTCCTGATCTGCCATTGAAAAGGGATCTTGCCTGGCTACCTGTGGCTTTTTAAGCATTTCCATAAAAAATGAGAAATAAATAAATAAACAAACAAAAATGAGCAAGCACGGGAATCTATCTAGTTTCAACCTCATCACCACAAGTGTTGAGGAAAAAATAAAAAACAGAGAAACTGGTGGTCTTAAAACTTTGTTGATGAGTTCAGTCACAATAATATCCAAAAGTCTTAAAACCCAAAACAACAAGCCTTTATTTGTCACACACAAGCGATCTTCAGTAACAAAATATCAGAAATGTTTTAACAATGTAAAACATATCAGCATTAATATAGTTAGATGTAGGTGTGAAAAATATACATATTCTTTAATTTTAAACCAACCTATTTATTGCAAACAGTGTAAACAGGGCCATAAAAGTGCATGAAAGAACATCAAGTACCCACACCCACCCACTACTACTGATTAGATCAAACTAAATCCTAATTAAGGAAAACACTACCTATCTATTTGCAACCAGCATTCCAAGATCAGGTATTAAGAAAAGCATAACTTATATATAAAAAGATATACATAAAAAGGCTTTTAACTAAAATCACTTTTGACTAACTAATGCAATAAAGCCTTCATCAGATCTCTCACAAGAACTGAAATCAAGAAAAATGCATAGCTATCTAACCATAAACATAATCAAACTAGAACACTGTTAATATAAAAACACATCTATCTAATAATATCTAATAGATATCCATCCATGTGTATTAGTGTGTATAAAAAAAACTAAATTAACAGGTTTGAAAAAATGTCAGTGCTTTCCAAAAAAGAAAACTGTCCTGACAGTTTTCATGTTTACAGCCCCAAAAACATTTATGCAACAAAAACTAGTAGAAAAAACACACAAAAATACAGAAAACAGTGGATGAAGTAAACTAGTAATGTATAGAAGAGCGTAGGTGTGTGCATGAGTGTCCATCAGTATGGTAAATGGGGGAATTATACCAATACTACATGGTAATAGAGGCATGAAAAAGTGAGTGTGTTTTGAATTTACCATTTAAATATCTGATATGATGTAATAAATCTAATCAAAGCAGAATTGAGGCAAAAGTAACTAAACATATAAATATTTATACACATTCTGCACACCATTTTTGTTATTTAGTATATGTTTAGTACATAAAAATATTTCTCAAAAAATTTCCTAAAAAACCTTTACAGATTGTGTGGCAGCTTATGTACATTCAACACACTCTCAATAGAACAATAGTAGTTGAGTCCTTGTTTTCTGAATACATTTAATTTCAACTGCCAGCATAGGTCTTTTTTCTCCAACACACCATTGATGCCCCCTTCAAGCTCATCCATTGCCATACTGTCCAGAATGATACATTTCAAATCAGAATGTCTAGGATGTTCTAATAAATGCTTGGATAAGGTGTTCCTCTGGCATTTATGTCTGATGTCAGAAAGATGACCCAAAATTCTCCTTCTCACTGTATTCATAGTCTTACCCACATAAATTGCAGGGCAGTCATTACACTTGGCCCTATATAGAACGTTTTTTAGTATTACACTTACCACCTGCTGAAGAGTTCACCATCTTTTTAAGATAGGGTCACTCAATTGAGTCGCACTACATCAAGTATTCACAGAAAGTGCAGTTAGGTGGCCCACAAATGTTAATGCTGTTGTCATCCTGGTGTTCCTTATTTTTCTTGTCCACATAGCTACTTATGCTTCTGCTCTTTTTGTATACAAAAGTAGGGTGATCTCCTAAAACCCTTACAAATTGTTGATTGTCAGTAAAGATAGCCCAGTTCTCCTTAATAATGCCTTTAATTGTATTGAAATCCCAGATGTAAGTTAGAATGCCACTGTCTTTACTTTTCTCTTCTTTTGGGTTAGAGTGTCTTCGTTTCATAATAAAAATGTCTATGTAAACATTTCCAAGCAAAAATCCTAAATCTTCTAGATTTTGTTCAATATTTTTGGGAGACAGACATATATCCTCCCATTGTTTCTTTGTGAATTGCTTATCCAGTCTCTCTTCCCAATCCTTTCTAACCTCCTCTGATTGATTCTTTTAGTTATCATGCTATATTTATATGATCTGCTAATTATTCTTTTTTTAATGGCGGTTTCTGTTCTAGATTCTACTAAAAACTCTACCAGTGCTGGTCTTTTATTTAGGACCCCTCTATTTCTTTCTCTTTGTCTATACTCTGATATCAATTCTTGATGGGGAAGGCAATCCCTAACCTGTAGTCCAAATAAATTTCTGGCTTCTTCCCATTCTATTACCTTTCCTTCTCTAGTTATTTGCTCTGAATACCTTGGTTCCTGTCCCAGTTTTCTCCAATAAATTCCAGACCTCTCTTGCCTGTTGTCTATATCCCTAATTGCAGTAATCCATATCAGCAGAATCTCCTTTCTCCATTCCCATGTTGACTTAGCTGTTAGAATACTTTCTGCTCCTTTATGGATATAATATTCTGTATGATTATTGTTATTCTCTTTAAAGGCCTGCATCCAAAATCCCAGTCTCTTCTCGTTTCTTGAGCTTCCCTCCATTTCAACATCATCTCTTTCCACTTAGAATTATAGATGTTATGTAGTCCTATCTCACCGTAATTCTTGCTGGATGGGTTCGGAGCCAGTATTCGGCTGTGACTCGGCCGATACTAAAGCTCGAGAGCTTTTACTGGCTCGAGGCTAGCCCCTATCCCATGGTGCCTCACTGCAATTCCCCAGATCTTGTTTGCCACGCAAGCTTTGAGGTTGTGTCCTACTGGCTCGTTGGCAAAGTAAAACGATTTTTTAGATTTTTTACTATATTTAGTCTTTTCCTACTTTATCTTTCAGATATATTTATATATATATATATATATATATATATATATAATGTGTGTGTGTGTAGATAGTTTCTTGTCTCTAGTGTGACTGTTTTTGAAAGTTATTCAACCCCTATTCCCCCCTTAGGAATGTACAGCCTGTTTAAGTTAGAGGGCTGTAGTGCCCTCCCTGTGTGTGTGTGACTGTTAACTTTTTTTTTTTTATCTTCTTCTCTTCTCACCTTTGTTGTAGTTAATACCTTACTGTTGTTATATTTTGTCTTCATTATAAGAATGTCAAAAGATAAAGATAAGGATCGTCGCCCTTTGGGGTTCAAAAAGTGTGATAGTTGTGCGCAGAAAATGTCTCTTACAGACAGCCACACCAGTTGTGTATATTGCCTTGGTGAAGCCCATTTACAGGAACCCTGCACCTTCTGTCACATTTTCAGTACAAGAGTTTTGAATGAGAGAAAGAGAAAACTCATTGACAGGGGTCTCATGACCAGTTCCTTCCAGGAACAGCTGGAACTTGGTCGGGCAGCTCCAAATTCCTCAAAGAGAAAATCATTGGCCCCGACTTCAGAGCCGACAAAAAAAGACTAAGATGTCAGAACCAAGAAGTTCCGGTTCCGACTCAGCTTCATCTACTTTGGTGCCATCAATTTCATCGGTTCCGAGACAATCTTCGGTACCGAAAAATTTGCCTGACATCAAGACTGTATCTCCTACATTGAGATCTCCTATTTTGGAGAGAAGGGGGTCTCCTTCTGTCTCCACCACATTGGCCCCGACTTCAGAGCCGACAAAAAAAGACTAAGATGTCAGAACCAAGAAGTTCCGGTTCCGACTCAGCTTCATCTACTTTGGTGCCATCAATTTAATCGGTTCTGAGACAATCTTCGGTACCGAAAAATTTGCCTGACATCAAGACTGTATCTCCTACATTGAGATCTCCTATTTTGGAGAGAAGGGGGTCTCCTTCTGTCTCCACCAGATCCTCCAGGACCCTGTCAGATGAGAACATCGAGAGGGTGGTGAAGAGGTTGCTTTCGGATCCAGCTCTGGCCAGAATATTGGCCCTCCAGACCCAAAGGTCTCGGAGCTGACCCCCTTACCGGCCACTGTTCCTCCTCTGACTGCTTTGCCCTCGGAGCCCATTACATCAGGTTCCTCTGTCTTCAAACCTTTGGCTCCAGGGATTCTACCTGTTTCCTCAGAGCCAATTACTCTGTCCTTGATAGCTCACTTGGGAGCTGATGCTCTCGTGTCGACTCCGAGGGGGACAGTCACCCTGGGTTCTCGTTGGAACCAACCTTCCCAATTGGAGCTTCGTCTCGACTCAGCTTGACTTCCATTTCTGCTTCAGAGCCATTCCCTCTTGCTAGGAGTCGACCATCTTCCCCCTCGGAGTGGAGGTCTTTGGAGCAGGGAGAAGGCTTTTGAAACTATAGAGAAGGCTTTATCCTCTGCCAAAGCCATTCCTCTGGAACCTGTGTCCCACCAGCAGCAGGCAGCAACCTCTTCCCCCCCTGCCACCCCCACATCATAGGGAACCAGAGGTCCAAATTGCTCCCATTGGAGGTACCCCCTCTTCCGAGACCTCCCCAGATTATCCCACTGGAGACCTTCCTCAGAATAGGCTGTGTAAGAGGAAGCATGTCGACTCACCTGAGACTATCATGTCAGACACTGATTTAGAGGAATCAGAAGCGTCCCCTAGATCCCCCTCTGAGGATGTCTCTTTCTCTGACATCCTAGAAATCCTTAGACAGAGGGGTGATTGGAAGTCCTCTAACCCTACTGAGGATGAATCAGTGTATCTTGAGGCCTTTGGCTCCCGACCTTCCACCTCCTGGGGGACGCCACCTTATGACCAGCTTTTGGGGTCATATCGCGGAAAGCATGGACCTCTCCAGATTCAGTGGAAGCCATCCCGAGGAGGCCAAACAAATTTATGACAGCACCTGAGGACAAGTCTTTCCTTAGTAAGGGAGTTCCAGTTGATGCTATGGTGGTAGCAGCGGCCACCAAGAAGGAATTATCTGAGACGTCTTCTAATATCCATCCTCCTAACAAGGAGTCCAGGATGATGGATAGGTATGGGAAGCATACTTTTTCTTCAGCGGCATTTACATTAAGATCACTGAATTACCTGAATCATTTTACTCATCTTCAGAGGGATCTCCTGAAAGAGTTAGGAGACACCCTCCAGGGTTCAGTAGCTCCGGGTTCCATGGATAAGGTTTCTACGCAGCTCTCCACCCTTACTTCCATAGATAACTCCTCCATGAGGCTGATCTTATATGCGGCAGATGGAGCGAGTAGGGCAGCTGCAGCAGGAATATCCCTCAGGAGACATTCGTGGATGCGTCTTTGTAGTTTTACAGAATCCTTCAAGTCTTCCTTCACTAATGTTCCCTTTGATGACTCATCTCTTTTTGGACCCCAAGTGAAAGAGACTTTGACTAGGTGCGAGCAGGAAGGGAAAACCTTATCTGCCGTCGGAGTCCGTTTCTCTCTCCCATCCAGACCCTATCCCCATGGTAATACAGGAGGGAAAATGTGGTTCCGCAAATCCCAAAAAGGTTTCCCTCAAGCACAAGGTCAACCCTCCCCCAGAGGCAGAGGGGGAGGATATAATGGAAGACACCGCCCTCATGGCAGAGGAGATCCACAACATCAGGGAGGCAGAAAAGCTTTCTCTGATCGTCCCTTCCATCGACCCTGAAGGGTTGCCCAACTGTCCGTCTCTGGAGGCAATCAGGGGTCGTATATCACTCTACCCAAGCACCTGGCTATCACTAAAGATCGTTGGGTACACACAGTAATATCCAGAGGTTATCTGATTCCCTTCTTTTCTGAACCCCCAACAAACCAGTCACTACCAAACGTACCACCCATTCAACTAGACCGTGCAACATCAGAGGTCATATCGTTGCTGCAAAAAAGAGTCATCCAAGAAGTCCCTGCAGAGCAAATACGATCCGGAACTTACTCTTGATTCTTTTTAGTTCCAAAAAAAGACAAGAGACTGGAGATCAATTCTAGATCTCGGCAGGCTCAACAAGCATGTAAGAAAATCGAAGTTCCAAATGGTCACTCTGCAGTCAATATTTCCCTTTATCGGGAAAGACAACTGGATGTGCTCAGTCGATCTCCAGGATGCCTACTACCACATCAAAATGGACAGGCACTCCAGGAGACATTTACGCTTCCGGCTGGGAGCCAGTCATTTTCAGTTCAGAACACTGTCCTTTGGCCTCACTACAGCCCCCAGAGTGTTTACCAAATGTATGGCAGTGGTAACGGCTCACCTGAGACATCAAAGATTCCAGGTGTTTCCGTACCTAGATGACTCTGGCTCCTCACTGCTACCAGCAAGCATCAACTAATAAGGACCAGGGACAAGACTCTATCCTTGTGTGCCAGTCTAGGCATCACTGTCAACTTGCAAAAGTCAGTCTTATCTCCCTCGCAGCACATTGTATATTTAGGCTCAGAAATGGATACAACCACCATGTCAGTAAGGCTTACACAGGAAAGAGTGGAATCACTATGCAGTCAGGTCAGATCCTTACTAAACAAACAAAGAGTCCAGGCCAGAGTAGTCCTTCAAGTCCTAGGGACTATGTCTTCCACCATCCTATTAGTTCCTCTTGCTCATCTACACATGAGGATTCTCCAATGGCTGCTATTTGCACAATGGTTGATACAAGACCTTCCATCGTCTCACCAGATATTAATAACAAACGCATGCAAAAAGGATCTGTCATGGTGGTTACACACAAAACAACTTGTCCTAGGTTGTCCACTTGTTCATCCCCAAGAGAAAGCAGTTTTGACCACGGACGCTTCCCAGATAGGGTGGGGGGCATTATCTGGGAATGACAGTCCAAGGTACTTGGCAGAACCATGAGAACCACTTGCACATCAATGTTCTGGAGATGAGAGTGGTGCTGTATGTATTGCAAGCACTTCACAGCTCCCTTCCCACTGGGACGATTGCAATTCAGTCAGACAACATGTCTGTCATGTGGTACATAAACAAGCAAGGGGGAACCAAGTCTTACTCGCTTTGCCGAGAGGCCTTAAGAGTTTGGAAATGAGCGATGGATACTCAATGCTTCCTGATAGCAATGCATATCCCGGGGAAATCCAACTTAATAGCAGACAAACTCAGCCGAGCAATTCTGATGCCTCATGAGTGGTCCCTGAATCCAATGGTTGCGAAAGAAATCTTTCACAGATGGGGCCAGCCCTGCTGCGATCTTTTTGCCACTCACCTGAACACCAAATGCAGCAGCTGCTTTGCCTTCATTCCCCATCTGGGGATGTCATCCAGGGATGCTCTAGTTCACGATTGGCCCTCAGGACTTCTTTATGCCTTGCTTCCTTTTCCACTTATCCCCAAAGTAATACAGAAAACAAGACAGTTGAGTTCCTTGATCCTCATTGCTCCCTACTGGCCTCTACAAATTTGGTTTCCCTTCCTGTGGCCCTACCTCTTAGAGGAACCATGGATTCCGGACCCATCTCCAGATCTCCTGATTCATCAATCGGGACAGTTCCATCCCTCCATCCACACCCTCAAATTGACAGCATGGCTGCTCCAGTTCCATGAATAGCCAGGTGTATTCCCTTATCCCCTGCTGTCAAACACATCGTAATTTCATCCCATAAACCTTCCACTCAGAAACTATATTCTAGCAAATGGAAAAGGTTTTCCCTTTGGGCTACGAATCGGGGCTTAGATCCATATACGGCTCCTTTACAATCCATTTTATCCTTCCTAACAACAATTTTTTACGAAGGAGAGGCAGCCGCTACAGTTAGAGTTCAATTAACTGCGATTTCCAATTTCCATTTCGGTTTCATGGGAAATCCAATCATGCAGCACTCCTTGTGTATAACTTTCTTAAAAGGAGTTCTTCTCAGGCCCCCAATAAAACAACCTTTAGAACCCTGGGACTTAAACTTAGTCCTCTCATCTTTGATGCCTGCACCCTTTGAGCCATCCTCATCGTCAGACTTAAAATTGTTATCATGGAAAACTTTATTCTTGGTAGCCATAACATCTAATAGGAGAGTTTCAGAACTACAAGCCCTAACTATTTGATCTCCTTACATTATCTTTCACAAGGATAGAGTCTCTCTCAGGACAAAACCCTTCCTTTCTTCCTAAAGTATGCTCAGAGCACAGTCTGAATACCACCATTGAGCTACCTGTGTTTTTTCTAAACCACTGTAATAAATCAGAGTATAGACTACACCAGCTAGATGTCCACAGGATATTCAGGTTTGATATGCACAGGACTAAAGAATTCAGGAAATCTGATCAACTTTTTGTTTCCTTTTCTGACAAAAGGAAAGGCTTGCCTGTTTCTAAAATTACTCTCTCAAAATGGCTTTCGGATTGCATATCTTTTGCTTATCAATAAGCTGGTAGACAATTACCTGTCAAAGTTAAAGGTCACTCTACTAGGGCTGTAACTACTTCATGTGCCCTTAGTTCTGGGCTCCCAATTGATACTATCTGTGCAGCAGCTACTTGGGCAAGACCACATATGTTTGTCACCCATTACAAATTGGATTTGGCCTCCTGGGACAGGTCATCCTTTGGGTCCACTGTGCTGAAGAGCCTCTTCACTTGAGCCACCCGGGATAAAGGTGCTAGGGACACTGTCCCATCCAGCAAAAATTACGGCAAGATAGGACTACATAGCATAAAGAAGTTATGTACTTACCATAACGTTCCATGTTTGTAGTCCATCTCACCTATATTCTTGCGTCCCTCCCTCCAACCCCCTTCCTGTTTTCTGGGGGATTTGGTGGACCTTTTTTTGGTGCTGCCTGACATTGTTCTTTTTATTGTCCACCTGGAATGGATTATATTTCTAATCCTTTGCTGTATTTATTCAGCTCCTTTCTTATTCTTACCTGATCGGTATTTATTGCTTTCTTGCAAACTAGATCTGGGGAATTGCCGTGAGGCACCATGGGATAGGGGCTAGCCTCGAGCCAGTAAAAGCTCTCGAGCTTTAGTATCGGCCGAGTATTCGACTCCGAACCCATCCAGCAAGAATATAGGCGAGATGGACTACAAACATGGAACGTTATGGTAAGTACGTAACTTCTTTTTTTCTGCTTGTGCTATATATTGGAGCCTTAACTGTGTAGCTCTGAAGTACCCCTTCAAATTGGTTAATCCCAATCTGCCCTGTTTTACTGGAACAATCAGTTTATCCCATTTGACTCTTGCCGTTGTCCCCTCCCAGATAAAGTCCTTCAGCTCTTTATTAATTGCTATCCACAACTTCTCCTCTGGTTGATAAAAATATGCCTGACCTGTGTATAACACTAAAGGGGCTAAAAATATTTTAACTGCCTGTATCTTACTATCCATATCCATATAACAAAGATTCGATTTTCTCGGTTTTTGTCTTATCTTTTGTTTAGTCTCGTCTCGCATATCCTTAGCTACCGCACCAGAATCATTTTAATCCATACTCCAAAATACTTCATTTTATCATATCCGCGTAAATACAGATATTGCTGAACCAATTTGTGTTTGGGTACATAATTTACCACTATTGCCTTTGTTTTAGCTTCTTTAATTTTGTATCCTGAAAAGATCTGAAACTGTCTCAAAATGTTCCACAACACTATAATGTCTCTCTTTAGTTTTGTCAGGTATAAAATAATAGCATCTGCAAATAGAGTTAACTTTTCTTTACTACCATAAGAATTATATCCTCAAATGTCTTGAGTCCCTTATTTTCTTTGCCAGTGGTTCTAAATATAATGCAAATAGTAAAGGGGAAAGAGGACACCCCTGTCTGGTTCCTTTGCTCAATCCGAAAAGTATCAGAGAGGACACAACCTACTTTAATTTTCACCTCCGATTCCTCATATATCCTCCTAATCAACCTTGTAATTTTTTTTAGGAAATGCAAATGCTCCATTGCCCGCCTCATAAAGGCCTAGCTTACTCTGTCAAATGCTTTCTCTACCTCAAGACCCACCAACAACAATGGTATCTTCTTACATTCTGCTTTCCTGTAGATCATCAGTGTTCTGTTAATGTTGTCAAATGTTTGCCTCCCCTTCACAAAACCACTTTTATTCATCTCTATCAATTTTTTGCATTACTTTTGTCCTGCTTTTAAGCTATTAGAGAATAGATATGAACACTTTATTATCATGCTTCAATATTGAAATGGGGTTGTGTGAAGCTGGGTGTTTTGGATCTTTACCCTCTATAGGTATTACAGCTACCACTCCTTTCTTTCAGGATGTTGGTATGTCTCCTCCTCTTAAAATACTGTTAAACAAAACCTTCCAGATCTTTATCAGTCTTTTCCCTCCTAGCTTACAAACTTCTGCAGGAGTACCATCTATTCCTGGGGACTTTCCTGTAGATTAGTTATATACATCACGGTTTTTATCTCATCTCGACTGATCCTCTCACTATGTAATGAACTAATTCTTTTCACAACTTAACACAGTTGTATTTTCTATTCCTTAAACCTTGTGTAAACTAAAGCATTTGCATGATTATGTTTTTGTATTACCAGCTGAACCTGTAAAATTGTCCTTATTTAGATATATGTAATAGAATTGTGTTTTACTTTGGAACTTTTCTCCCCGGGCCTCCACTGAAAATGGACACTTATCCAGTTGGACTATCCCGGTCAACAAATGTAAAATAAATAAATAAATAAATCTCCTCCTATCCTAACTGGTAGTAATTGAGCCTCATCTACCTCTAGATGGCATATTTAATACTTCCATAAACATTTCCATTTGTATCTTTTCTTGATTTCCATATTTCTCTGCTTTATACAGACTTTCTTAGAATTTCCAAAGTATTTCTACTACTTCTACAGGATCTCTTATTGCCCTCCTTGTTATAGGCTCCTTAAGCTTGGTGGCAGTCCTTTCTGCTTTCTGTTGCCTGACGAGTTGTGCTAAAAGTTTTTGTGCTGTACTGTAATTGTCAAAAAACAGTTGCTTAACAGGTCTTTCTAAACTTGTGCATAATCTCTTATTTTCTGCTTAGCATTCTGCAGTTGATCCTCTCCTTGTTCTGTGAGATTCCCCCTCTTCTGCAATACTTTAACATTTGCCATTCTTGTTACGTCTTAACCATATCTCCCTTTCTTTTATTTCCATCCTATTTTTAAACTCTACCTTAATTTTATCCCACTCCCTAGCTATATTTTCAGAAGAAATTTCTATCCTCTGTAATAACTCCTGAATAATCTCCACTACCCATTATTTAAATTCCTCTCTTTTCAACAGATAGGTGTTAAAGCGCCAGTGCCTCATTTGTATTTCATTACCCTATTTAGTTATCATTGGCACATGATCTAAAGTAGTTATTAGGTGCATATCAAGACCTTCAGTTAAATGCACATGTTCCTATGAAATGTGAATTATTTGTATAGTCTAGCCCAGTTTATGTATATATGTAAGTATTTATTTCCATCTGTTTACTGTGAGAGTCCAACTGGGCCGCAGCTGGTCCGTTTACAGCGGAGGTCCAGGGAGAAAAGCTCCACAGATACAATGTTGTGCTAGTACATAAGACAAATTGAGAAATATAGAGCATTCCCAAAATTACAGCTTGCAAATATATAAAGCTACAACAGTAATGAATTCAGATACAAGAGATAGTATTGACATTTGTAAGTTCATACAGTACATTTGAGAGATTACAGCAATTATCAATGTCACATGAGTTTGACTTGGTGTGGTTACAGGTAGTAGATAAATGGGTGAAGCAAAGAAAAAAAGAGCAAAAGGTAAGAAGAGGTATTGACGGGCCAAGAGATCTTGACACAAGCGATTCAGAGGGAGAAAAGGAAAAAAAGGAGAAAATGGAGATCGGAAAAATGGAAGTAGGAAAGGGAAGAGAGCAAATGGTAGAGCAGAGCTAGTGGGGGAATAGTATGTAAATTTACTACAAACTTCTGCTACTGAATTCACATTTTGCATGCCAAATATTTTCATAAATTTCTTCAAAAATCTACCATCAGTTGTTATACTTTCCCTTCTGGGCCCCCCAGAGACATCTTCCCTGCTGCAAATCACAATGTTAAGTTGTCCAATCTCACCTTCGTTCTTGCTGGATGGGTTCGGAGCTGATCCTTGGCTCTGACTTGGCCACTTGCTATAGTTCGAGAGCTCTTTACTGGCTCGAGGATTCCCCTTATCTCAGAATGCCCAGCGTAACTGAAGCATTTGATGTAGCAGTGAGTTTTGTTTTAGTCTGATGAAAGTAATGTACAGTTTGGCATTTAAAGGTAAGATGCCCTGCAAAGGAAACAGTACTAATAACAGAGTAATGCAATGGTGTAAAATTTCAAAACAATGTATGCATAGGCCAAAGTACTGCTGTAAATCTGTGGCACATCTTTAAATGTCAATAATTCTGTAAAAACGGTTTGTGAAAGGTATTCGGATCAGGCAGGACACAATCCTTTTCACCCTACACCCAGCAATGGAATTGTGGCATTCTAAAACAGCAGTTTGAACTGTTAGTCTCTCAGATGATAGAGTATATATTGACGGTGCATGCCAGCAAATCCTGGTGTATATATGATATATTTGTGTTTTAATTTATTTTCTTTATTGATCTTGAAATTGTCACAATGCGTAAAACGTTTATGCAAATTACTTAATATAATCTACATTTACTTCAAATTATTAAATAATTCTTTTCATTTTTCAGTTACACAGTTCATTTCAGTAATTATCACAAAGATTCATTTTGCCACCATATTATTTTATTTTGGTGTTATTAAAATATATGATGTATCTTGCATGCATTGCCTTAGTAGGGCACCCTCCTTTCTAAATGTGCTATAGGTGCAGTACAGCTCATATTTACATTTGTATGTATATGCGTTGTCCTACTGCATAGGTCTTCCCTATTACTGCACAAACAAAATTGATGCATCTTATACTAGACTGCATAAAAATACATTATTTATCCACACCATCCTTTCTCATTTCACCATGCATTTCACCCTATGCATAGTCAAGCTAATTATATTGTTGCACCTATCTTAAGTACTGTGCTTCTTCTCTTTTCTTACCAAAAGAAGCCATCATATTGTAACGCAGATTGCTTGCATGTGCTTTTTATCCAGCATCCTGATTAATCCTCTGTTAGTGTAGTGGCAAGCATATCTGACCTACTAACTTTAGGGAATACAGTGCTGTAAACACGCCTGCCTTTCTTGCTGCTCCATCCCTCGACACTTAACTACTTCATCCAAGATCCCTTTCACCATTTGTTTATTAGATGTGTGTGTGAGTGGTCATCCATTTTGCCTGATTACCAAAGCTTTATTTGCTTGGTTTCAGGCATTTGAAAGTCGTTTTGTAAACTTGACTCTTGTGTGACCAGCTTGGCGATAGCTTGGAAGTCACGTGTCTGTTTTTCTGTGTTTGTTAAAGCAATAATTATGACTGCAGTTAACTCTGTTTCAAATAGTAGCTACATGCGTAAGATTGCCACAATCTCAGATATTTTGTTTATTAGTGAGGTACTCAGGAAAGTGGTTTATGTACAGTTTGACTGCCATCTCAAAGAATTTGGTATTTGTGGTACTTGTTAGTCTGGATTTCAGGCCTGGCACTTTGCCAAAACAACTTTTTTGAAGGTTGTGAATTATCTCCTGTTGGCACAGGATTAGTACGATTGTTATTTTCTGATCCTTGTGCATCTCTGAAGCATTTGACAGTGCTGACCACAGGATCCTTCTAAAATGATTACAGATATAGTGTGGCATTTCAGAAATGGTCTTAGACTGGTTTACCTCATATGTTCTGGACACCGACAGAAGGTTGTTTCTGGGATAAATTTCTCCTCGTTCTACCTTCTGCCCTGTAGAGATCAACAAGGTTACTTTGTGAACCCTGTTTTGTTCACTTTATATATGCTGCCTATAGAATGACACACTTGTTTGCTGATAGCACCCATCTTTACATCGACCTTCCTTCAGGATAGATAACACGGTGGCCATGGATTCTCTGGAGGGTAGTTTGGGCTGGATCTATTAGTAGATATTTTTTAATTGGTTTAAAGTTAACACAAGCAACACAGTGGCCATGGCAGTGTGTGCCGGGTGTATTAATTCTAACTTTCCAGACTTAAACTTCTGTACCTTCTGTAGGAATGACAGGGTGAATTTCACTTCTAAGATGCACTGTCTCTGGGATTATCCTTGATGAGTGAATGACACTACAGCATTCTTGGTGGAGTACCTCGCTACCAGTATTGGCTTTCCACACTGACTTGACACTGTGCTTTACATGAGACCAACCTTTCATGGAGTGTAATCTGTAGCCGTGAGTTCCCATGGTTGTTGTGCATGTGCTGGGCTGTTCCACATTAGTGGCATTCCTATGTACTTTGCACCATATATCCTGCTGCTCTGAGCCTGCTATGTTGCTGTAGTTTGTGACAGCATTTCTCCATAACTATCTCTGTTTTTCTTAGTATTGTACTCCTTAGTCGCAATAATTAGATTGCATTTATTAACTTCTGTAATGCTGTCTTGACTGTGCCAGTTCTCCACTGATGTGCTTTGCAGTCATTGGAGTTACCCATGCTGCTTTGATTTCCTGTGTCCTTTTAGGTTTATAGGTTCATAGGTTAGTACTAGGCTATCGGCCCTAGGGCCTATACAAGCCTAGCCATAACAATTCCCTGGCTATTTCTTCCCACACTATTTACTTCCCTAGACCCCTGTTTGCAGGGTGACTGACGTGATCCCCGGAGTGAATTTCCTTTCTCCCATCCAGTCGTCAAGGTTCCTTTTGAAGAGGGCCAAAGAGATGCTCTGCTTGACATGTATGGGAAGTCTGTTCCAGATTCTGGGGCGTCTCTGGGTCAGGAACTTATCCCTCCAGCATGTTTTGTTTATTGTGATGACAAGGTTTAGATCCCTGGAGCGTGTGGCTCTGAGGGATTGGGATTTCTTTAAGTGTAGCATGTCCAACAGCTGTGGGTTTGACATGGCCTTGTATGTTAAGCAGAGATCGCCTCTGAGTAGATGATATGCGATGGAGTATAGCTGGAGTTTTTTTAAGGCGGCCAGCGTAGGGCATCTGGTTTTGGCCTGTGATTCCTTTAGTGAGGTATTTCTGCGGCCTTTCTAGTTGTTGCAGATGTCTTGAGAGGTACATACCAAACGGGGCATTGTATTCTATAATGGGTCTAATGAGGGATGAGTACAGTGGGACAATGACCTCCGTTTTTCTGGATGAAAAGCCCTTAGTCATGAGGTGTGCCACATAGAAGGATTTCCTGATTGTTGTGGCGATGTGGTTATCGAAGGTGAGACGACTGTCCACCTGTGTCACTAAGTCTCGTATCACACTTTTGGTGTTTAGTATACTGCCACCTATGTGGTAATTCATGGGTAAATGTTTTTTCCCAAAGGGGATAACTATACATTTCTTAGCATTGAGCTTGAGCCCATGGCTCTGGCACCAAGCATCTGTTTCTGTAAGGCCCTTTTGTAGAGTATCCACATAATTTGGGGATTCAATAATGGCTCCCAGTTTGTAGTCATCTGTGAACTTTGTTAGCCAGAGTCCCTTGGTGTTGGCCTGTACTTTATGCCAAACAAGAGCGGTCCCAGGACTGAGCCCTGAGGTACTCCACTTGTCACTTGTCTGGAGCTGGATTTGGAGTCGTCTACTTTTACAGTGTGGGTTCTGTCAGCAAGCCAGTTGGCAACCCATCGAGTGACGTAGGGATTAATGCCCAGCTTAGTAAGTTTATCTATGATTCCAGAGTGGGGGATGGTGTCAAAGGCCTTGGCAAGGTCCATATAGGCTGTGTCGACCGCTATACCCTTGTTCACTGCTCTGGAAACTGATTCGAAGAAGTCAGTCAGGTTCAGGAGACAAGATCGGCCCTTCCCGAAACCAAACTGGGTGGTGTCCAGTGTTTGAAGGTTGCCAATGTCTTTGTTTATAAGTTCCATGGCCTTGCAGATCATAAGCTCGTCAGAATGATGGGGCGGTAGTTCCTGGGATCCAAGGTGGATCCCCCCTTGAGGAGTGGGATAACTGTAGCTGTGCGCCACTCACTGGGCACAAAGCCTGCAGTTGAGGCTATGATTAAACATGACACTTAGGTGAGGTGCCAGTTCATTTTGTAGATCATGTAGTACACAGCTCGGGATGTCATCTGGTCCCATGGATGCTGTATTCTTAGCTTTGGAGAGTGCGTTTTTTACCTGTGTGGCCGTTATTACTGGAATTTGCCAATCTTCCGGTATTGAGATGGGCCGTTTAGGGGGTGAGAGGGGGGGTGAAGTTGTCACTGAATTGATCTGCCAGGATATTGGCAATATCCTTGGGATCAGTATATTTAATGCCATTCTGTTGTAGCTCAGAGCAGATCTGAGCATTGCCATTTAGATTCCTGATATAGTTATAGAATCCCTTGTGGTTGTCTTTGGAATTTTTAGCAATTTTATTTTCATAACTAGCTTTGGAGGATTTTATGAGGGATCTCAGCTTCTTACTGAGGCTGGTAAGGGAGTTCTTTGCATCTTGGGATTTTCCTCTTTTCTGCAACAGTTTCTTCCTTTTGTTGTAAAGTCTGTTTGTGGCAGGGGACCACCAGATTAGCTACCTTTTTTTGGAGGAGAGCATCTTGGTTCTATTTGGGATGGCACGATTCATGCATGAGTGGATGTGCTAATCCTAATTAGCTGTAGTTGCTAGACAATGCTTTCATTCCATGTATCTCAGCCACTGTTGTTGTGCTACCTAAGGGATATACTGTCCATTGCTTTCCCATGTGCAGTTTTTGTTGTAACCATGCACTGCATGAACTCATATTAGTATGTATTCTTTGTGTGTCTGGATTGTGGTGCAGGGGATTCTCATATGTGTAAGTACTGGCACAACAGACAGGTACACACCTCCTGTCTTTCCACTTTGTACCTCATGTTGCATAACTTTACCTATCAGCTACTATTTTTGTGTGGGCAGGCTGTGATTAGGGATTGCTGCCTCTGTATCTTCCTGTTTACTTTTTGACAGCTGTGACAACTGGGTAGATAGGCTATATGTTACTGTGGCTGCTTAGTGACATCTTTACTTCTTGCGGGTGTGTTTCCTACCCTCTACATACCTGAATCCCAAATATTTCCCATCTGTCACATAGAACATATTCTTGGGAGATTGACAATTAACTCCGCCTGTTATAGTCTGCATTTTAACTTGGACCTTAGAGTTAAGTATTCTGAATCTATTTTCACATTGTCTAGGTAAGAGGCATCATACGTATGTGGCCTTGCGATTTTGTCCATAAGTCTCTGAAAGGCCATAGGGACACACTGCAGTATGAAAGGCAAGATAGTATACAGGAATAAACCCCATGGTGATGAAAAAGCTGTTTTTATTGGATTCATCTTTTGAAGGTGTCTGTCAGAATCCTTTTGTTATACTCACTGTCAAGACTGGCTTTTCCAAATCTTTCTGTAAGTCCAACCATTTTAGGCACTGAGTAGTTTTCAGATTTTGAAATGATGTTCAGGTTTCTAAAATCATTACATAACCTGATTGTTTCATCAAGCTTTGGGACTAATACTGTGAGGTGGTTGCATTTGATTTTTGACTTTTCAATTACCCCAATCTTAAGCCTCTTCTGTACCGGTCTTGCACAACTTTTCTCTGTGACTTATTTTGTAAGGTTTTAAGTCAACATTCCCCCCAGAAACAGTCTCAGTATGATGTTGGATCTGGTCTGTTCTGCAAGGTAGTTCTGAAAACACTTGTATCTTACCCAAAACTCTTGTCTTCTTTATGCGGTTTAGATAGTGTGTCATCTACCTGCTTTGCAGGAATAAAGAAGTCAGTTTTCTTCCTCTACTTGAAGCATTAGTTTCTGCTGTTAAGATAACTACAGAGGGCTGTTTCTTTCTATGGTTTAAAGACATTGACATGGTATGCATGTTCTTTTTAGTCTCTTACAAGTCTGTTTAATCTTCTAGTCTATGTCATTTAATTTTTCTTCTATTCCAAATTAACCCTGCCATGTAGACATAAAATGTGTTTTCTTCAGAGGGAACCATATATAGCTACTATGTTCAGCCAATCCTATAAGTTGGTGCAGTGGTATAAAACACTTTTAAATGGGGTTTTGTCTTTTTCTCAGATTTCTCTGGCAGTATCCACCAGTTCATGAGGGTGTCTGCCTTGTAATAATTTAAGTGGACTAAACTCTTTTGAAGCTTGTGGTATTTATGTAATAGCATAAAGGAAGTGTGATATTAACTGGTCCAAGTTTTTTAATCTTCATCAGTTATTTTCTTATCATAGATTTCGTAGTTTAGTTAAAACGTTATAAAGCACTGGCACAAACAGTAGATCACTTTTGATATCAGTGGAGTGCTCTGATTGTTAAGGCTGTTTTCTTTGGGAGATAGTAACACCAGCTCCTTAGCTATAAATTTAGCATTAGCTTTACTTAGGAAACTAGCCTCAGGATACTGGGTGCCATAATTTAGATCAATCAAAATGTACTGAAACCCATTATTTTATACCACATATATTCAATCGGATGGAATGTTAATAGTTGGCATTGGAATCAATGTTTTTGAAGCCTGGAGGAGAGGCTGTATTCTGGCATTCTTGGCCAATATAGTTTTGTCGATTTCTGGTGACTGTCCAGGACATGACTGTGTGCTAATTTCATTACTAAGGTTCTAAAACTTTTTGGCAACAATAGTTGATGAACTGTTTCCTTTCCTAGTACAATAAATCATTTTGTGATTCAAAGTACAGGTACAAAGTGGGAATGCTTTATTCAACTTCATTCCCTACAGCTGTAACTATATTCCCCCGTAGTCTGCTGAAAATGTCACCTTCCGACTGTGCCTTTTTTAAGTTTATGTGGCTCACATGTTGTTCGTTGTCTAGTGCTGGAGTTTCTCATCACCTAGATTTGAGGTAGAAGACTCATTCCCTTTTCTTACAAATACAGACTGTAGAGTCTTGATGTCTGATTCTTCTGTTAAGAAAGGGTGCTCATGTTGGTGTTCTTTGATGTTCCATGCAGTGCCCACAATATTTTTCTTATTCAGTTTCTTTATAAACCTAATATATAGAATTTCCTTTTTCTGTTTAAGATTATTCCTGTACTTTTAATCAACAAGAAAATTATTCAGGCTCTGTTCGAGGGTATTCTGTCTTTCAGTGTACACTACACTTTCTTGCTTTATGTCGATGTCCCTCTGTTTCACTTTGAGTGGGCACCATCCTTGGGAGCCATCATTTCACTTTCTTATACTTTTGCGTACAGCTGTCCCTCTGCAAATAGTACCCTGGAGCAGCATTGCCAAGAGTCTTAATTTGCTTGAGTTTTCTGTTTTACACTAACAGAAATGGGTTTTAACTTCTTACCATGTTGTGCTTCTTACTACTTTCCTACACTAGAGAAGTCATTACTGTCTTATCTTTCTTACTGTTAAGTGAAGTCATTACTTTCTTACTGTTAAGTTTTTCCTTCTCAGCAATCACCTGCTGCTTGGAATTCTCCAATTT
The DNA here is from genome assembly GCF_019279795.1 of Protopterus annectens. NCBI lineage: Eukaryota > Metazoa > Chordata > Ceratodontiformes > Protopteridae > Protopterus > Protopterus annectens. Next base: position 261,899,901 of record NC_056727.1, on the reverse strand, counting down.
AGAGCCTTCCTGTTTTAGTTTCACAGAAAGTTTAGAATTCTGCCCAGTATGTGCCTTTTCCACACATTCTGATCTTATTTCTTTGGAACACACCCTTTCAGCTAGAGATTCCTTTTCTTCAGTTTCTCTAATCAGCTCTACTTCCTGCTTTGTAATACATTCATAGTGAGATATCACAGTCTAAAACTTCTATCCCTTAACTAGCATTTTTTTCCAGCAGGCTGCTCTGTTATAGGATACACATCTACTTTTTCCCTGGTTAGTTGTGCTTCATGGCCTTTTTCTGTTACTATTGTAGGTTCAGCTATACTCTAGCAGGGGTCCAGCACTTTCAGCTGCAGATTCCTTAATTTTTAATGTGCCATCATTTTGCAGCTCCATAAGCATGTGCTGATATATCTCATTAAATAATATTTTGGAAATGTGCAAGTTGTTCTCCCTGTAACCTTAAACAAATTTTAGAACCTTTGAGTCTTCCTAACAGTGTTACATACACTCTTGTGATTGTATCCAGAGGCCGCACCCCCACTTTTAGTTTTAGGCAGAATATATCTGTTGACTTATTCATGTACTGTTTCTTCTCTCCACAGTAATAAAGTGGTATAGCTAAAGGAATAACTTCTTCCCATTGCTTCCACAACTAAAAGTGGGGAAAAATTTCCCTGTTATCATACCATCTGCTAAACTGGGAACTTTAGCAACAGGATAAACTGTTTTCCCAAACACATCCTGTAGTTTCACATATGTATATACAGAGTACTTCTACTGCTTTCCTAGTGAGGGTTTTCATAGGTCCATAGGTTGGTACTAGGCTATCGGCCCTAGGGCCTATACAAGCCTAGCCATAACAATTCCCTGGCTATTTCTTCCCACACTATTTACTTCCCTGGACCCTTGCCTAGCAGGGCAACTGACTTGATCCCCGGGGTGAATTTCCTTTCTCCCATCCAATCATCAAGGTTCCTTTTGAAGAGGGCCAAAGAGGCACTCTGCTTGACATGTATGGGCAGTCTATTCCAGAGTCTGGGGAGTCTCTGGGTCAGGAACCTATCCCTCCAGCATGTTTTGTTTATTGTGATGACAAGGTTTAGATCCCTGGAACATGTGGCTTTGAGGGATTGGGATTTCTTTAAGTGTAGCATGTCCAACAGCTCTGGGTTTGACATAGCCTTGTATGTTAAGCAGAGACCACCTCGGAGTAGATGATATGCGACAGGGTATAGCTGGAGTTTTTAAGGCGGTCAGCATAGGGCATCTGCTTTAGGCCTGTGATTCTTTTAGTAAGGTATTTCTGCGGCCTTTCCAGTTGTTGCAGATGTCTTGAGAGGTACATACCAAATGGGGCGTTGTATTCTATAATGGGTCTAATGAGGGATGAGTACAGTAGGACAATGACCTCCTTTTTTCTGGATGAAAAGCCCTTTCTTTTTACAAATCTATTTTGCCTTTATCAGTATGGCAGTATTGTCAGAATGTAATAATCACTACAGTTCCCTGTCATCAGTTAAGACCTTGCATTTCATTATCTTGCCTGTTGCACAGTAGCAGAAGGTTGACTTTAATATCCTTGCAGACAGTTCATCTCATTCTATATATAACATCATCAGTTTTAGACTCTTCACTGGATGCAGTTTTCACAGGTATACCACTGTTAACAATGGTAGGGCAAACTCTAGCAATATGGCCCCTTTTTCCTCCATTTAAAACAAAACATATCCACAGGCAGTTGTCTTCCTTTTGTTTCCATAATTTGATGCATGCTTTCCCACTTGTCTAGACTGTGCAGCTTTGAGCATGTATGTTATTACATAATCTCCCTACAAGTACAGCAGCATTTTCAGCATCCTTAGGATCACGCTGAAACATCCATTGTTGTAAATTGATAGGCAAAGCACTTTTAAGATTATGAATAGCTAGAATATGTGTCATATTACTTTTAGAATATAGACTTACAGGATTTAATTGCAACTTAGTTATATGTTTCATCTTCCATAACTGACACTTTATTATTGTATTCTGAGAAAATGCCTAACTATGAAACATCAGAGCTTGTGTTTCAGGATTAACATTGATTAGATCAGGCTAACAGTGTTTTTATATTTTGTTGTAGTCCTTAAAGTCATTTTATTTTCCATATCCATGGTAGTTTACACTGGCTCTCCAGTAAGCTGGGGAAAAGGAATCTTTGCCGAGTCACTTCTGTCACTTTTCTTCTGGGGGACTTATTGCTCTAAAGCCACTAGGTATGCCTTAAGTCATCCTCCCTAATCAAATTCTTCAGGATTCAGACTTAATCACTCAGGTAAAAGTATTTTCCCTTCTGCTTCAGCCGTAAAGAGGAATTTTATCCACATCATAGAGGTGCTGTTAGGCAGAGTCTCTTCTCAAGCTCCACTGAATTCCCTTTTCAGGAAGATGACCATACCTGTCCGCAAATGCTCCACAACATCCCACAAGTACTCCTCAGCATCCCTTCTTTGCCTGAAGTATGGATTCTTGGTGGTGTACTTTGCAGTAAACAGTCCCTCTCCATAAGAATCCAACTTCTCTGAGTCTGCTGTGCTAGACCCCCTTCTTCCCTATATTAGTAATTGGGTGTCATTAATTGGTTTAGCTTACTGGGTAATACAGCCATGCAGCTGTACTGAGTGCACCATTTTTAAGCCACAGCCTTTATTTTCTTCATTTTAACAAACTGTCTGGTAAGATCAGACTGTAAAATATTTGCTGATGAAGTTAAGCATCATTGGTAGTATTTATTATGTAGACTGTTGTATTATTGCTGCATTATTGGAATATGAATACTCCACTGCAGGGTGTTGGTATGTTGCCAGCACATCTAATACTAAGTTATGCAGTGAAATGAATTGTACAATAATAGCTCATTACTATTTAAAAATGAGCACGCTGAATGGACAGACCAACCAGTGTGTTCATTGTAAATCAAGCACATATGAATAGAAAAACATCTGGTTGCTAAAGTACCATTGAGCGGCCAGACATCTGTTCATGTATGCTACTCCCATGTGTCCTATGGTGCACCATCATTTGGGCACACCCTGACTCTGTAGTGAATATGTGCTCAAACTCTTGCAATACTGCTCTGATTTCATGAACCTTGGTTGGCAGTAACTACTGTGAAAGTATTATCTCATTGGCTGTGGTGTTAGATCAGGCCTGTGTGAGATCTAACATAAGTTCGACCTCTGATTCCTCCTGTAACCCACTTCATAGACTTAGTGCCAGTGTCTCTTTGTCATGGTAGGAACTCATTGTGTTAAGAGTTTTGAGTTTGTATTTCTGCCTCCTGAGTGGCAGCCCCACCATGTAATTTATATTACTTACCTCTGTCAGAACTGTAAAATGACCCCCTTGTACAACCTGATCATGAGTAAGCACCATTACCTTTTGTCCAGCTGTATTTTCTTGGGTTGTAGCTGTTAGTCTTACCAGACCTTTTGCTGCTGTTGTGCTTGTGCAGGGTGTTCCTGTACTAACCCCATGAGCTCCTTATGCCTGGTGCTGAAATTTAGCACTCCATCAGAGACTGGCCATGAGAATCTTATTCACCTCCCGCTTACTCATCATAAACTAAATCTGGGAGCCATCTATCATGCAACCGTACTGTAGCTCAAATGGTAAAAACTCTGTGTGAAGATAAGAGCTGGGACATGACCTCCCCACCCCCAACCCCTACCGGTTAAACTGATCTGTGAATGCTTGAAACACAGTCTTAAGTGTGCAGTTACACCTATCCACAAGACCATTTATGAAGGTGGTATTTAACTGCTTAATGCCACAGTGCGTTCAGAAACAATTTAGCAGATCTGATATAAAATTGGCACCTGTATCTGACAGTATTTTGTGGGGAAAACACACCCTGTAGAAAATTTCTAACAGGAAATTTGTCATTTTCTCTGGCTCAGTAGAGGACAGAGCCACTGCTTTAGGGTACTTAGTAACGGAGTAATCTAACACCAAGATGTACCTTTTAGTTGTGACTCTTGGTGTACAAAGAGGCCTTACAGTGTCCATAATTTCCATATGAAATTTCCTCAGTAGCAGGTAAGCATGCCAAAGTAGCCCCTCTTTTTTTGTCTTACCTGACGTTTGGCACTGTTGACATGTCTCACAGTATACACTCACATCTTTCACAGTACCTAGCCAATAAAGATTTTGCATAAGCTTCCTTTTTGTGTACTTTATGTCCAACCCATATCGCCTGAAAATTTTAATGGATTGTGGCCATAAATGGCTGATGGCAACCCCTTGGGACTGCCAGCTCCTCTGCTTCTTATTCTTGTAGTCCCTCCCCCCTTCAGGAGTCAGTCTGTGTACAATAATTCCTTGTCCCAGTAAGGTGTACAATAATTCCTTGTCCCAATAAGTAGAGTCCTCTTGCATTTGAGAGTCAAGAACTTTCTCATCTTTCTCTTTGTTATACTCTCTAGTTTCCCTTCCAGAGCACGTCTTGTAACTAAGGCAATTGTGTCTCAGATAGAGGCTTTCTGTTACCACCTAACTTTGCCTTAGAGCACCCACTTCCAAAGGAAGTCCAGTACTTTTTGACAATTAAGACGGAGGCATGCTATTACCACACTGCTGTTTCTGTGAAATAGCCACATTACCAGCATGTTTTGGAGGTGTAGGTATTGGCTGGGTCTCCCCTCTGATGCCATCACATGGTTGCCACCTTGCCTGGCTGTGTATAGATGCCTATACACAAGGTAGCGTATCACCAAAATCACTTCTAATTAAAAAAATCTGTTGGAATGTTATCGAACACAGCCACCTTCTTGTTCCCTTGCTCTCCTTCCCAGTCCAAGTAAAGTCTGGCCTGTGGTATCTGAAGAAGTGTACTTCCCATGGCCCTAAATGAAGTGGACTACTTATGCAAGTAATGCTCCTTTTTAACAACTGCAGTCTTAGTATTTACTTTTGACGCTATATCACTCTTAGCAGTGATTTCTTTCTTCCCGCTAGGGTAGGTAAGTGCCCTTGTATACGCTTGGAACAACTGTTACCTGAAGGCAACCTCCCACTACCATGGATTTGCCTCTTTAGCTCCCTCACATGACATTTGTTCCCCAGCTTGCCAATGTAGAAATTTATGCCAAACATATTGCACTTGGTTACATTGGAAACATTATTCTCAAAACCTTTGCATACACTAAGGTAGTTTTTTACTTTGCCTATGGAATCTTTTGTGATGGTTTAGACTGTCACTGTGATGTCTGTTATACTTATGTGCAGTGTTGGGTAAACCCACTTCTTTGCAGTTGTTTCTGCTGTCTAGATCAGAGGTCACCGTTTTTTACCTATCTGTTTAGCAGAGATGCATTCCCAGTCTGTCAGCCAGATTCTTGTACCCTCAAAGTACTTTATGCCTACTCTTTTAATGTAATGTCTCCCAGTATTTCAAAAGTAGTAATTTGACAGCTACACACGTACCTCTTGTAATTCTACAATAAAACTGTTTTTTTTTCTGTTTCCCCCTTTTTTCTATATTCACTAAACTTTTCCCATAAACTTCAGTAAGTAGTCATACACAGCATGCATTAGGTAATTGAAACAATCAGCTTTTTTCATCTTGCTGATGGCATGCATTGCCATACATATGTGCATAAGGGTGAGAAATTGTGCCCGATTTATTTGATGGTGATTACACATCCATTCCAATGCCAGACTAAAACTTTCAAAATTATCCTTCAATGTGTACTGAGAAAACAGTTTAGTTCTGGTATTGGCACACAGGGTGGGGGTCTTTTTCACATGCATCTGATGAATATTGAGCATCTTATTCTTTTGCTAGTACTACATTTCTCATTCGGCAGTATCACTTCCTGTCAGCAGTTACTCCTTTTGCATCTTAAACTGTTTCATTTTCTTTGGTGTTTTAAGTCATGTCACCACCAGCTCCAGTTCAAGTTTCTGTCATTCAAGCTACATTTTGGAATTATCTGGAGACATATTGAATTGTCCTTTGCCTGCATGCTGCAGAACTAGAGGTTCAGTGGACTGAATTATGATTGTACACAAGGTGGCTATCAACTTATCCTTGGTTATACCAAAATGTTGAAGTCTATTTGTTCAGGAGTGACACTGACATCTTGACGTATTCTTCAGAGCTTGTTTTTCATGTTTCCTGTTTCCTAACTACTTTGTCTAAAATAATATACTTGCTGGCAGTGTATACGTTTGTACTTCTATATATTTGTTATGAGGCTGCAAGAGTACACAGACGTTTTGGTGTCAAAACTGTTTTGCAAGTTATACTTACCCAGTTTACACCATGTACACCATGACTACCAGATATGTGCTTGGGATTATAATTCCATAGGGTGCCACCAATTAATGGTGACAACAAATGGCACTCAATGGAATTATAACCCCAAGCAAATTATATGTTAGGGACAGGGGGGTATAGTCTTTCACTCTACACTTCTCTCTTGAGTAAAATTTGTATTTGTGAGGTGTTTGGACTTAAGAACATATAGTAGGGACAGGGGCTGCATTCTTTTGATCTGCATCACTGGCTTGTATGATACACATTAGGTGTTTGTCCTCAGAAGTGTAATAGCAAATGAGCACAGTTGCCTTGGAATATAACCCACACCAACCACGCCCAAATCATAGTCATGCTAAACAGCTTGGGGCACTTCCCAGGAACTCCCCCACCTCACTTTGAACTAGGTGCTTTATAGTGCAAGCTTGCTGATAGTAAATATATCTTTGCTAAAATACTACGTTCACACACACAATAATTTCCATTTCCAGTTTTGGTCCTTTTCCACAACACCCTTATACTTAATTTCTGTTTTTAATAAAATGGCAAAGTAGGAGTACCATATTTTGGATCAGCAGTATAAGCAAAAACAAATCAATAAGAAACAAAAACTCCATTCAAATTATAATTCTTGCAGTGTTCCTAGATATCAGCTCCTCTAAGTCACATGGGAGGTTGGCATAATGGTTAAGGTGTTTACCTTACAGACACAAGGTGCAAGGTTTGATTCTCACATGGGGTAATAATAATCTAGGCTTAAAATGGCCCTCAAGGGCAGTTAGCCTAGTACTAATCTATGAACCTATTTGCAGACATATATAATTGTAATTCTGTTTTTGTTATGTATTTACCAGTAAATTGATCAAAATCTCCTTATATTGAACAATGTCTTAAACAGTTGTAAAATAAACAAACAAATAAGACCATGTAAGAGTTTGCCACCATTCAGCTAACTTCATAGACTCTGTCATACCGTTTATCTGGATTAGCCTTGAATCTGTCAAGGCTTGGTGCCTTTCTAATCTCAATAGATAAGTAATTTCATAGTTTACCAACCCTGTAATGACAATATTGTTTCCCCCAATTTTTATTGTAAATTGGGTTTTTCACAAAAAAATGTATCATCCCTTGTGCTGTATCTGTGGTGGTTTATTTCCATACCAAGAGTGGGTAGCATAGTGGCATCATCCATGCCACTATGGAGGGTGGCCTAATGGTTAAGGTGTTTGCCTTAGAAACACAAGGTGCAGGGTTTGAGTCTCACAAGGGATAATTGGCTAGGCTTACAATGGCTCGCAAGGGCAGTTAGCTTAGTAATAACCTATGAATAACCTATGAATCTATGCATTTATATATGTAGTTATAAGATAGGTGCAAATCAAACTATACTTGCAGAATGCAACGACAACTGCTCCAGTAAATTCCTGTTGTTCATATGTTTTACTCTGTCTTTTTAGTATAAAACGCACAAAACTGCCACCAAAGCTTTAGAACTCACTTGTCCTGCACAAAACAGATCTAGAATAAAAAGCAAAACACCAGGACTTGGAGATGGCTGTAAAATCCAGTAAAAATCTTTATTCGCCACTCGCACTTTCGTGGGTCACCCCACTTCTTCAGATGTCTAATACATTTTAAAAACAACTCTTGGTTTAAATATATACTCTCTTGGGGCACATGATTAAAAACAACCAAAACATTGTTCTAATGTGAGCAAGCACTTTCAGTTTAAAGCAACATTCCACAAAGTACATGCCATTAACTGAACTAGAAGTCTGAAACATATATATATATATATATATATATATATATATATATATATATATATATATATATATATACACACACACACTTCTGAAAACCTATTTATAAAATATCTACTTTTAACTCTAGCCATCACCTTTAACTTAGAGACCTCCCAGCAAACACATGCATGATCTGACCTGTATAGTTCATATTTATTTCTACTACTGCTGTATTCTAAACCACTGTGAAACCAGACTACAACTAGGATATTGTTTTTTCCAAGTAGTCTCATTTACTGAGTGCATCCAAATTTAGCACTACCTTTCACCATAAGAGAAATAATGTCCTTATATTATCTAGCTAGTTAACAGAAAAAAAATTCAAATCACCTACTGTGATATCAGAAACATAATCAAATATCTGAAGTTTTCTAGCTCATTTCTAGACTGAGACAGTGATCTGTAAAAAAGGGCAACAGCCCATTTAGATGTACCATCAGCAATTTCAGATTCTTCATTGACAGTTTATTGGACAAGTCCACATAAGTAGACCCCCCCTTTCTCATTTGTTCTTAAACGATGATGTCCTGTATACTCAGGAAGTGACAAAGGCTAATTATTATCCCTGTAAAAGGTTTAAGTGATAAACATAATGTCAGAACTGTGACCCAGAATTTTAGCATTCAAATCCTTGAACTTCTTGTTCAAGCTCCTGGCATTACTTGAAAAGCATTCCATGCTTTTATGACAACTAGGTAAATGTGCATCAACATCATCTTTCCCACTAAAAACAGGGTGTTCCAGTTTAATTGACACGTGACTTAACTTTGTACTCTCTACACTAGGTAAATAAATACAACGGATCAGAACAAAAAAGGAAGATTTATTTGAGAATTCTTCCCAAAGGTTTACCACTGATTTCAATTTTCTAAACATGCCCTTTTAACTGTATTAATAAAATTCTTAACAACTCTGAATAGACAAGTCACCATAGCATTTTGCAGGGAACAGACGTCAGGAGAACACTTTTAAACTTTTGAAGTTCACTTAAGTCTGCGATTTTTTTTCTGTTTTATTGGCAAAAGCATGTTCAGTGGTTCATCCGATGTCATTATTTCTACCTCCAACAAAAAACACATAATGTATTTTGTTTTTGCAGATAGCCTCTCTGGTGCCTGATGTCCCACATTGTATAACCACTTAATGAGGGGACAATAATCTTCCCTCATTTTTTCTGTCATCCCACTAAGCATGGTGTATCTAATAATTACATGTCTGACAGATATTGAACTGTTGCCCTTGATATCTTTCATATTACCAATAAATAAAGTCAAACCAAGGTGGAATAGACCACGAACCAGCCACTTCTGTAAAAACACTTCTTTTAATTCTGACAAACGATCCAGCCAATAACGGCCCACAGAACAAAATCAAATAAACATCGAGCGTGCTTTCCCTTTGTTAAATACAAAGCTTCCTCAGAACAAACATTGTTAAAACATACACTGCTTATATACTCTGTTGACAAATTAATACATTGAATAATTAAATAATTGTAATGTTAGTTACATTACACCAAAAACTCGTACTCATAGTATATCTATTCTAATACATACTAGTATTCTATTATTTTAAAACAATTAATATTAAAATATAAATATAAATATATTTGTCAGCTTAATGAATCTAATCAACCTCACAATCTAACTTAACTACCTAATATTCCGAACATAACTGCTATAAAAAGCCCTAACCTTTTATGTGCAGTGACCAAACCGCTAAACCAACCTGAATGCATATGTGCGGAATGTTGACACCAAGCATCTGTTTCTGTAAGGCCGTTTTGTAGAGTATCCACATCATTTGGGGATTCAATAATGGCTCTCAGTTTGCAGTCATCTGCGAACTTTGTTAGCCAGAGTCCCTTAGTGTTGGCCTGTACTTCAGAGAAGTAGATGCCAAACAAGAGTGGTCCCAGGACTGAACCCTGAGGTACACCACTCGTCACTTGTCTGGAGCTGGATTTGGAGTCGGCTTCTTTTACAGTGTGAGTTCTGTCAGTAAGCCAGTTGGCAACCCATCGAGTGACATAGGGATTAATGCCCAGCTTAGTAAGTCTATCTATGATTCCAGAGTGGGGGATGGTGTCAAAGGCCTTGGCGAGGTCCAGATAGGCTGTGTGGACCGCCTTACCCTTGTCCACTGCTCTGGAGACTGATTTGAAGGAAGGTTCAGGAGACAAGATCGGCCCTTCACGAACCCAAACTGGGTGGGGTCCAGTGTTTGAAGGTTGCCAATGTCTTTGTTTATAAGTTCCATGATAATACGTTCCATGGCCTTGCAGATCAGGCTCATCAGACTGATGGGGTGGTAGTTCCCGGGATCCAAGTTGGATCCCCCTTGTGGAGTGGGATAACTGTATCTGTGCGCTACTCAGTGAGCATGAAACCTGAGGTGAGGCTATGATTAAACATGACACATAGGTGAGGTGCCAGTTCATTTTGTAGTTCATGTAGTACACAGCCCGGGATGTCCTATGGTCCCACGGATGCTGTATTCTTAGCTTTGGAGAGTGCGTTTTTTACCTGTGTGGCCATTATTACCGGAATTTGGCAATCGTCCGGTATTGAGATGGGCCATTTAGGGGGTGAGAGGGGGGTGAAGTTGGCAGTGAATTGATCTGCCAGGATATTGGCAATATCCTTGGGATCAGTATATTTAATGCCATTCTGTTGATGCTCAGAGCAGATCTGAGCATTACCATTTAGATTCTTGACATAGTTATAGAATGCCTTGTAGTTGTCTTTGGAATCTTTGGCAATTTTATTTTCGTAACTAGCTTTGGAGGATTTTATGAGGGATCTCAGCTTCTTACTAAGGCAGGTAAGGGAGTTCTTTGTATCCTGGGATTTTCCTCTTTTCTGCAACAGTTTCTTCCTTTTGTTGTAAAGTTATTTATGCCAGGGGACCACCAGATTGGCTTCCTTTTTATGGAGGAGAGCATCTTGGTTCTATATGGGTTTGCACGATTCATGTATGAGTGGATGTGCTCATACAGTGCATTAGTGTAGGATTCAGCAGTCGAACTTTCAGTTCCTGTCTGCATGGGTGTCATGAAGTTTGTCACTTCTGACTTGAGTAGCATGAAGTTGGCTTTGGAGAAGTTTTTTATTGAGATTTCCTTACTAGGGAGTGGGTGTGGGATGTGGATGTTAAGGGTGATTAGGTTATGGTCAGACCTGACCAACGAGGAGGTGACCATAGGTGTGGAGCATCGATTTCCCATGTTGGTAATGACCAGGTCTAGGATATTGGAGCCCCTGGTGGGACTATGGATTAGTTGATCCAGGGCGTTGGAATTTATGAATTCCAAGAACCGTTGGGCAAAGGTGTTGGCACACGAGTAGTTTTCCCAGTTAATGGCAGGGTAGTTGAAATCACCCAGTATTAGAGTATTTGTTTGTATCTTAATATTTTCCAGTATGTTTAAAAAGGTGTAGTGAGAATCCTACATGGTGGGGGATCTGTAGCAAGCTACAATTTGGATTGCAGTCTTACCTAGTGTTAGTTGCACATGGAGAATTTCAGACGCATTGTGTTGGGCACCTAGCCTGGTGGTGTGAATATCCTTGGTGAATATGGACACACCTCCATCTTTAGTGTTTCGGTCCTAGTTTGGTGGCCGAAAAGTGTGATAAGAGTTCTAGCCTGGTATTGCAGGTGTGCTCTCTGGAGCCTTGAACTAGGCCTCAGTTACTGCACAGATATCGATGTTCTCCATTTTAGGAGTGCCTCGAGAGAATGCATTTTGAGGTTTAGACTTCTAGCATTGAGTAGCATTACCTTCAGAATTTGCATGCTTGTACCTATTACGGCGGTGGTTTTGTCCTTTGAACTTTTCGTAAAAAAGGCACTATAGGGGTGGCAAGAGCCTTAGCCAGTAACCTGAATCCCAGGGGCGACAGATGCAGACCATCTCTGGCAAAGCATCGTGGTTTGTTGATCATGTTGTCCCAGGCAGACAGATACTGGATCCCCTTTGAATAACACCAGAAGCTTAGCCAATTGTTGAAGTCAATCATTTTGTCCTTATATTGTGGTATCATTCTGGGCAAAGGCAGGATGCTACTCAGGGCTATGGTCATACCTGCTTGGGCCACATGATCTGAGAGCTCTTCCATGTCTCTTTTCATGTAGTCCAGGGAGGTACCTCTCAAGTCATTCACTCCAACATGGACAATGACAGAGTCATATTTGTACTTGTGGAGTTACTTGAGTGCATGCGTTATGTGGCGGATCCTGGCACCCAACAGGCAGCTGACTCTTATTTTCTCCTAGTTCAGCCTGGTGAGTGGGATATCAGTGTGCCCGACTATATGACTAAAGTATTAGGTACATTGTCTTGCCTTTGGGGCTGTTGCTGGGTAGCACACTGGTGTTGTGAGCTATGTGATACTTTGGTTGTGATTGGTGTTTGTTTGCATTTCAGCTTTGGAGGTCCTTGTTGCATGGGCAGGTTACAGTTAAGGGCCTCTGCATATGTGGATTTAATGCTGATATGTGTGGGTGTTGGTGGTGTGGGTTTAGAAGGTCTATGTGTTGCTTGAGGTGTAGTACGGGTGTTAACCTTCTCCTCTTGACTGTCTAGCACAATCTTGGGTGGAGAGAGCTTTGCTTCCAGTTTGGCTATGTAAGTGCATCTCTCACAGGTTGTAGTGTTGGGTGGTAGGGGGAGAGGGTTGTCTGTGTACATGAGGCAATTGCTGCATTGCCCCAGTATGCCGAGATTCACCAGGTGGACAGGAGAAATCACAGGAAGCTGACCCTTGGACATGCCTGGTTTGGTGCTTTTTTTGTTAAGTACAGGAGCTGTTTTCCCTTGCCTTAGCATGGTAATTTGCAATTATAGGCTGTTTAGTGCCTATAATTAATTTCTCCTTATAAACAAGGAGAGTTGAGTGCTTGTATCAGTTTAAGGCTTCCTAGTGCTTTCCAGCATGTATAAGAGCAAGTGCTAGTCACAGGGATGCTTAAAGGTAAGATGAATAAAAAATGGTTTATCCTAAATACTGCAGTGTGCACTAGATAAGGTAGATGTGAAAGTAGGTAACTTAAGTTTTACCTGTCTAAATAGTTAGTTTTAGTGGAGAGTCACTATTTTTAAAACAGCAAGATAGATTGAAAGGGGGTGGTCAGCTCAGTCAGTACAGCTTTCATCAACTATCTCAATCAAGTGTAGGGCACTGTATTAGATGTTGCAGACAGTCAAAGGATTGCTCTGCCATCTTCAAGCAGTTCATCAGTTGAATTTCTGGGAATGGCACAATGACATCATCCGGTTCACCTGCCTTTTGATTGCTTTTACAGATCTGAATCAGTCCTAGTAGTATCACGTTCAGATGAAAAAGCTAACAGGAATTTAATAAAGTCATAGTACAGGCACTAGCAATGTCCTGTGTTTTAATTCATACAACTTTGAGAAATCAGAGTCTTCAGAAAGGTTTACTCAACCTCTTTCTGTCTTACTGGAGGAATCTCCATTCTGTTTCTGTTGTGTGAAACAGCTGAGAGTGCCAGCTGCTCCTGAGTATTCATCATAAGTTCAAATAGCTGTCTCAATTTACACACACACACACACACACACACACACACACACACACACACACACACACACACACACACACACATGCACAAGTGTTAATTCTGTTTGAGTAGAAGCAGTAGCAGAGCAGTTTCCTTTAGTCATCTCCACCTGTTGCCTCTATTTCTGACGAGAGATAATGATTTTTGAGATGTAGTAAGTTCTTCAGAGATCACCTATCTTAGGAAAAAGAGAATGTTATTTAATATCCCTTCTGGAGTTGGTGAGATCTGAACAGTAGGAATTCTTGAAAGAAGGGGCTTTGCAGATTAACAGGTGCAGTTCTTACACAAAACTATCTACCATCTGAACTAAGATGTGTAGCTTTCAGCTCTCTTCAGAGTAAAGTAAAAGCTAAAGTAAAGAGAGTATGTCCTTCTGTAAAAAAAAAAAAAAAAAAAAGTAAACTTTTTATTCATTTGTGTGTGTGTAATGTGTGCATGTGCAGTATGCCTTTGTGGTGCATATGTGTGTATATATTAATCCCCCCCCAAACAAAATGTGGTAAAATTGATTTTTTTTTTCTCATTTAAAATTCAAGATGCAGCTCCTCCTATGTCTTTTAGTGTAGGAACTCAGTTTAAGGATTTTTTTGCAGAAAATTATGGTAGTGGATATACTCACACTTCTGACAGATATTTAAGATCTTGTCTAAAGTATGTTTTCTGTGAGCATGTATTACTGAAGTTGCAAACTTCTCATCAACCTTGTGGAATGCTGTTGATAAATATCCCTACAAACGTAGGGCCTCATAGTTTTAGGACAAGGTAACAATGTCCATTATCTATTTATACTAAGAATTTCTGGTCCCCTTTGTATTTTGATTTTGGTAAAGGTGCCGCTAGCAGTATATTGCAGTACATCAGTTTGGAGGAGCATGGGACACTAATTAATGCAGATAGACATATTAAATATTGTGTGCATAACTGAGTGCCGGATTAGTGCTATCTTGTCTAGTTTGCTGGGAGGAAGAATGAGTTTGGCTGGAAATGTTAGCATATAGAGATTAGCATGAATGGATATTTGGTCTAAATCTATGAATTTATGCAGCTGTAACCCCCTGGCTTTTTTTATTTTCAAAAAGAGAAAATGTTAATGTACTGAAATTTGTTCTTAACTATGAGTCTAGCCTCCTGGAATTTAATGTACAATTAGATGTGATGCATATCTTTGTTCTGTTCGTGCCTGTTCTTCTAAATCTTAATATTATTAGCTGATAAAAAGATCACGCTTTTTCAATGTTCCCTTCTTAGAAACAAAGTAGTGTGGGATTTCCTCTCAAAAAATGTGAAAGCAGTTAATTAATTAAGAAATGATATGGCTTTACCAAAAGTATAGCTATGATAACTATGTGTCTTGAGTAACATTCTTCAACAACTGTTAACACCATAATTGTCTAAAAACATCATTTCAGATTCGTATAGCTTAAGGTTAAAATACACATGAACATTCCTGCTATTACTCAGTAGTTTGGTCAATTGTATGGTCTGTATATTAAAAGTAAGTTAATTTGGAAAAATATTATGTAGTTAAATTGTAAATATATTCGGTTTAAGAAATTATATCGTATTTAGCTTATTCTAATTCATAATTCTTATTTCACTCCAACTAAAAAACCTTAAAGATGTTCATCGTGTTTCACTGTTGCAGTCATTACACTTGGGTTATCCTGCTGGCAGGCTACCCGCAGTTGGCCTGAATTCCAAAGTCCTGGTCCGGTGTCAGTTGCTGTCGCCTCTTTCCTGACGTCAGTGTGCCAAGGGTATAAAAGATGCAGCCAACGCCATTTTCTTCAGTCTTTCTTGCCGCGCGGTGCCCGAAGCAAAAGCAGTTCGCAAGTGCCGGTCGGCCGACTCCTGAGATTTTCGAAATTGAATTTCAGATCCGAAGTCTTCTATAAAGCTAAGTACCCCATTGGGGAAACTTTTTTCTTGCTGCAGACCGATGTCAGAAAAAGTTAACAGTTGTATTTCTTGTGGGAAGCAAATACCTCATAAGGATTTTCATTCTTACTGTATTCCTTGCCTAGGCCCTGACCATGATGTTGCCAGTTTTGTGCTAGATTTAACCAACGCACTATTAAGCGTTGGTACGATTTTGCTTTTCATTACTTTGGCCGAAGGTTTAACTATATAATGCCGTCGGAACAACCGACGACCGGAATTCATAAAAAGCGCAAGGAAAAAGAAAAGGACAGGCATCCAAGGTCCAAAATCGACAACGAAGCCTCTTCTAGGCCAGTCGCCGGTTCTCAGTGAGGTGCTTTCACAGCCCCTGACACCCGCTACCTCAGAACCACAGGCCGCCTCCGACTCCCACGTGGAGACAGCTAGACCTCTGGATACTCAAGGTATTGGGCCTTCGGAAGCTAATCCCCCAGATGGGTCCAGAGCTGCTGAGCAGGCATCGGCTTCTGAGGGTGTATTCAGACCTACACAGCTTTATATCAAGCCAACTTCAGCATCCAAGACAAAGACTAAAACAGTTTTAAAGACAAGGAAACAAGTACAGCATTCTCCAGGACAGACTTCCATGCCTAAGAAACAGATGCTCAAAATGGCCGAAGACCTAATTACTTTGATCAGGGTTCCCATCCCCCTCCTGATAAGAGGCCTAGGCAAGATACTGAATATGATTCCTCTGGTCAGGTTTCCATTTCCTCTGACTCCTCTTCAGAACAGGGATACTCTATTCCTCCCTATGAGGATTCTGATGCTGAAGAGTCTATTCCTTCAGCTTCTCCTCCTGAGGATTACTCATTTGGGGAAATCCTGCATACCATGAGGGAGCATTTCCACTGGGAGAGCCAAGATTATTCAGATTCTAAGAAAAGGCTCAGAGACTTTCTTCTACTACCTCAGCACATACCTCTTGCTATTCCACCTGTTCTAGACATTGTAGATGATGTGTTTTCAGAGTCCGGCCTGTCTCCCGACTCTTTACCCCCTGCACCTGTTAAGCCAGACAGATACTACAGAGTTCCAGATTCTCATAAATTTCTATATAAAAACCCTGCTGCTGACCCAGAAACTATTTCTCAGGGTCCCAAAGGGGTCAAGGCTGCTACTGCAAAAAAACGCTGTCCCCTCAGATAGAGATTCTAGGGCACTGGACAGATGGGGGGAAAAAGTTTACACTTCTGCTACCTTGGCTGCAAGGGCTTTAAATTGTCAGTTTCATATGCTTAAATATCAGCAATACTTAATGTCTCTGTTAAAACAGAAAATGTTGACAAATTCTGAATGTTCTGAGAACAAGGAATTGCAGGATTTACTGCATGCAGCTGAACAAGTGGGGAAGCATACTTTGCAATGTGGTTATGATTCACTGGAGGCCTCTTGCAGGGCCGCTGTAACAGGTTCTGTTATTAGAAGGCATGCTTGGTTAAAGGAACAGACTCTGCCTGATCACGTTAAAGCAAAATTATTGGATACTCCATTACAGCATGATACTTTGTCTGGTGTTAAGGCAGAAGAGGTGTTGAAGAAAACGGAGGATAAAGCTAAATCTATGCAGACAGTGAAGGATTTCTTACAGGTACAGCCACCCAGATTTAGCAGGAACTGGCCTTCTAAGAATTGGTCCTTTCCTGTGTCAGACAGTCCACAAAGAGGCAGATACAGATGCCCTAGAGGCAGACAACAGCCCCAGGGCTCATACAGGCCCAAACAGTGGGGTGCTTCTACCTCCAAAAGCGGAGAAGACAAATCACAGACATATAGGAAACAGTCCCAATGACTTCCCTCTACCAATGCCAAGCACATATCTTTTGGCAGCACCCTTAGGGGGAAAGCTAGCACTTTTTTCACAAAATTGGCACACGATCACCCAGGACAAATGGATCCTAAATATAGTCTCTCAGGGCTACAGGTTCCATTTTCACACCCTTCCGAAGGCAAAAGGTATGCCAGACCTGCCACACAATCAATGGGCAGAGGCACAAAAACAAGTTTCATCTCTCATGGACATGAGGGCCATTCAGCCAGTGCCACAACAAGAGCAGGGACAAGGATTTTACTCAAGACTTTTCGTAGTACCAAGACGTTTCGTAGTACCAAGAAAGGACAAAGCATGGAGACCAATTCTGGACCTGTCTATTCTAAATACTTTGCTGGACGTTCCGAAATACAAAATGTTGACTCTGCAACAGCTTCTGCCCATGCTGGGCAAGAAGGCTCGGCTTGTAACTTTGGACCTCAAAGAGGCATACCTGCATGTCCCAATCAGACAATCTTTTAGAAGATACCTCAGATTCATAGCTGGCTCAATGCACTACCAATTCTCTGCACTGCCCTTTGACTTATCTACTGTGCCCAGGGTCTTCACAAAATGCCTGGCACCAGTAATTGCATTTTGCAGACAAAGAGGAATTCAAATATATCCCTACTTGGACGACTACCTTATTCAAGCAGAGACCAAAGACATTCTACTAAAACATCTGGCATTTGTAAAAAGATTACTAATTTGCCTAGGGTACACAGTAAACGAAAAGAAATCAAAATTAGTACCCTCTCAAGAGACAATATTCCTGGGTGCAAGCTTAAATACAACTGCCCAGATGGATTATCTCATGCCAGACAAACAAAGGCAACTGACTTCTTACTTCAAAAGCATGGCAACAAAGACCCAGTTATCTGCAAGAAATATTCTGCAGGCTCTGTGCTACATGGCCTCCTGCATTCTGCTAATTCCATATGCAAGACTGCATATGAGGAAACTACAATGGTATCTAAAAAGTGTTTGGACTCAACATTGCCACAGCCTGGAATCATTAATTTCACTCATTCCCTGCCTGCAACAGGAGTTTCGATGGTTGGCACAGGCCTGTCCCCACAACAAGGGACAGCCATTCACTTTACCCACAGCCAGGCAAACACTAACAACAGATGTGTCAGATTATGCCGGGGCGGCCCACATGGCAGGAAAATGTATTCAGGGCACATGGCCCCCAAGCCAAAGGCATCTTCACATCAATCAAAAAGAGATGCTAGCTGTACAAAATGCCCTGACAGCCTTGAAGGACCTACTTCATCCAGGACAGCTGCTGATAAAGACAGACAACACCACAGTTATGTGGTACATAAACAAGCAGGGGGGCACACATTCCTACCCCCTCTGCAGACAAGCCATGATTTTGTGGAACACAGCATTGACCTACCAAGTACACTTGCAAGCACAATTCCTGCCAGGAAAAACAAATGCTCTGGCAGACGAACTAAGCAGAAACCTCATGGATCCTCACGAGTGGAAACTAGATCCAGAAATCTTCAGCATGATAACAAGGAAATGGGGATGCCCAGACATAGATCTTTTTGCCTCCCCTCACAACTGCCAACTTCAGAGATTCTGCACAAGGACTTATCACAAACAAGCATGGAAAGTGGATGCCTTGTTATTCAGCTGGAACAACCTTACAATATATGCCTTTCCTCCACTGCCTCTCCTTCCCAAGGTACTCCTAAAGATCAGACAAGAGAAGCCACAAATGATACTAATTGCCCCAGATTGGCCATGCCAACACTGGTACCCAATCCTAAGGAGCTTGTCCCAAGGCCAAGCCTGGACATTGCCTCAGATTCCTCATTTACTGACCCAACAAAACAATCAGATCCTGCACAGCCAACTCAGAACCCTAAATCTAGCTGCATGGTGGATAGTGTAACCATTCAGAATACACCTCTCTCTAAAGCGGTTATGGATGTTATTTTGGAGGCCAGGAGGCCCAGCACCAGAAAATCTTATGCAGAAAAATGGAAGAGATTCTGTGCTTGGAACCAGGCACAAGGAATTGACATGCTTGTTCCAAATATACCTCAGATTTTACAATATCTAACTGAGATGCTGGACAAAGGCCTATCCTTCTCATCAATTAAGATCCATGCCTCTACCATTTCAGCTCATTACAATACAGACCCACCTATTTTTTCACATCCATTGCTTAGGCAGTTCCTCAGGGGGGCCAAAAATATAAGACCTCCAAGGAGAGCACCAATACCTGCATGGGACCTCAATTTTGTCTTGGAAAAACTCACACAGCCTCCTTTCGAGCCAGCCAATACAGCTGAGATAAAATTCTTATCATGGAAAACAGCTATGCTCCTAGCAATAACTTCAGCAAGAAGAGTCTCAGAGTTACAGGCATTAATGGCTGTGGAACCTTTTATTATCTTCCATCCGGACAGGGTTTCTCTAAGGACAAACCCAACATTTATGCCTAAGGTAGTGTCCAGTGTGACTCTTAACCAAACCATTCATTTGTCTACTTTTTTCCCAAACCCACAGAATAAAGGTGAGAGACTTCTGCATTCTTTGGACATACACAGACAGCTACGCTTCTACTTGGACAAAACTAAAGCTTTCAGAAAGACTGAGCAACATTTATTGGCATATGCTGCAGATTCACAAAGAAAGGCTATCTCAAAGCAGACTATTTCAAAATGGATAGGACACTGCATTCATTTCTGCTATTCACATGGCAAGTCAATGCCTAAGGGCATTAGACCATATTCTACCAGGGCAGCAGCCACCTCAGCAGCCTTCCTCAGAAGAGTACCAACCAAGGATATTTTGGAGGCTGCAACTTGGACTTCAGTTCACACTTTTACTAAGCACTGCCACTTATCTCTTTACTCTAAATCCAGAGCAGGCTTTGTCACTGCAGTTCTGCAGGGCCTTATAGCCACTCCTAATTCTATTTATACCCAGCCGCCCAACCTCAGCTTTGGGATTCAACCCAAGTGTAATGACTGCAACAGTGAAACACGATGAACATAGTACAGTTGTGTACCTACCATAAATGTAGATGTTTGAGTGTATTCACTGTTGCAGTCCAGGTTACCCACACACCATCCCCCTTTCTTTGCTGGGACTTATCTGTACTTCTCTATCCTATACAACCTATGTGGTGTATTTGCTTGTAGATGAAGGTATTGTTTATTTTAGTGCATGCTTTTATAAGCAATGTTTTTTAGCCTACCCTTTTGGGGGCACCTGACATCTGGGGCAAGAAAAAAGAAAATGGCATCGGCTGCATCTTTTATACCCCGGCGCACTGACGTCAGGGAAGAGGCGACAGCAACCGACGCCGGACCAGGACTTTGGAATTCAGGCTGACTGCGGGTAGCCTGCCAGCAGGATAACCCAAGTGTAATGACTGCAACAGTGAATACACTCGAACATCTACATTTATGGTAGGTACACAACTGTACTTTTCCCATCCTCCCAACAAGCTACAGTGTTTGCAGTGTAAACAATGCTGAATTTTTGCACATTTTCTGTGAAAATACAAATTAAATATGGAAAAACATACAACAAACGATCAAAATACATGCAGTCAAGATGGTATATAGTAACTTTTATAACAATTTACATGATTAGAGTTATGTAGTATATAAAACTGATTGTACTCGAAAGTGGTGACTTAGGAAGGATTTAGAAATGCGGCAAATAGGTCTTGTAAATTAAAACAGCAATAAAAATATGTCCAGTCTTAAAGAATGCTTGGGGGAAAATTTTTTTCCAAATTCTTATTTTAAAAAAATTGAGTTTTGAAGATCACACATCGATGCATTCAGATTCCTTAAAAGTATAAGATTTATTAACTGCCTGTAAAAGGATGTTCCCTAGGATTCAGTAAAAGCCTCACTGCTTGTGATAATTGACTACTGTAGGTAGATCAGTTACTTTGACAGTGAAAAACTGTGATTCAGAGAGAGCTAATGAATGCAATGACAAAGACTTCATTATTGACCTTTTAGTATGTCTCTGCATTGCACTCTTGCTTAATGAGCACCGTCAGACTTGTTGGCAGTAGAGAACTACCAAGCAGGCCATGCATCACATGCAGTCATTCTTTTTTTTTCTCTGTCTCTTACACACACACACACACACACACACACACACACACACACACACACACACACACACACACACATATACACACACACACACACACACACACACACACTATAAAACCCTCCACCCCCCCATGTCTTTGCTGAACACACCTACACTGTGACTGCTTCCAGAAATGTTTATGGGTGACTGTAGTCTTTTGATGGTGTACACTTTTTCCTCCAACAATGACATTTCACTGTGATGAGTAAGGATCACTCTGAAGCATAATTCAGGAGCTTCTGGTATTTCTAGGAGAGAGCAAATGGCTAATTGGCATTAGCCTTTTCACAGATCGTCACGTTCTTCTGCACCTCTGCTCGTAGGATGGCCTAGGAAATGGAAAGACTTACTGAGACAAGGAAAATGTCCGTGTTAAGACTTCACCCTTGTGGCAAGCCTTTCTGAATCCCAACCATTGTTTCTTAGAAATTTTTTTTATAAAATATAGAGATGCCAGGATGCTGATAGAACCTACTAAAAGGTATTGTTTAAAGAACTGTTTAGTGTTAGACTTACTTTAGTTATAACATAGCTTTATATGAGTACTGGATAATTAACAGTTAAAGGTTCCATCTTTCTTGCTGATAAATCTTATACAGTATATTATATAGTAAGTTTTGTAAATATTATAGATGCACATATATTTATTTGTGGATTTTATTCTTTATTGTTTTATTTCATTTTGTATTTTTATTTTACTGTGTAATTTTGAAGTCCACAATACCTTCATTAAAAAGTTATTTGACCAAAAATATAAGGTTGGTTGGGACAAAGTTTGTGAAAAGACTGTGGAAAGAAAAATAACTGCTTTGTTAGATTCATTTTCAGTGAGAATCTAACCCTCCCTTTATGTCTTTGGTTTCACTTTTATGTAATCGTGTACTGTTGGCGAACTAAAACGTGCAAGGATTGCCTTTGTTTTTCTGGATTTAAACTCATTTATGAGAATTAATGAAATGTTAAAAAATTTAATATGGTCCACACAGTGCTTAATCTTACCATGCCAGTCTAGGTAGTTGACGGTAGTGTTAGCTGTAGTTCACTCTACCAGGCTGTAGTGTAATCAGTAAGTCATCTCTGTTTGATATTCACTTATTGATGTTTTGGTACTGATCAGTGTATCAGGAATTGTCTTGATAAGTGGGATAAATGGTTGGGTCAAAGGTTAGTGGCAGAGTTGGGGGCCTATAGACCATTGCCCAGCTTAGAAGCCCATTTGGGAATGATCTGGCTCTGCTTATTGCAAGGAATACAGTGGTATGCATCTGCTTGATCTCAGTATCTGCTGTTACACTGATTGCTTAACTTATCTCTCCTTTTGATGGCAAAAGATGACACTCTTAAAATGGTGGCAAAATATGCATGGTATGAAAAAGAACTTAATAGAAGGAAACAAGGAAGAGTGAAGTGTCATCATAAGGCAGTCTATCAAACAATTGTTTAGGTAAAATGAGCTGAAGATAAGTGAAAGATTTTTATCACAAGTTCTATGATAATATTAAAAATATGTTTGCATGCTGTTACAGATATGCATCTACAATCTGTTTCACAATATTTCTCTAAAATGTTATAATTTATCTTGTGTTTCAGATCACTGATGTTTTTACAGAGATTAGTGCTACCAGCAATGCAGAAGACCTTTAAAAGAAGCAAAGTAACTAGCATCCTTTTGGAAAATGACATATTGTTTTCCCCCTTAAAAGAAACCAAAAAGGAAAATTTAGATTTTGTTGAAGTTTTCCCACCAGAAATAAGTTTGAAAATTTTCAGTGACCTCGACATTAAGAGCTTATGTACTGCTGCACTTGTTTGCAAAACTTGGAATTATGTAATTAATAACAGTGACAGTCTGTGGAGAAAACACTGTTTGATAGTGAGAGCTATCTGTCAAAAAGAGGTTGATGATGATCGGGGGACTGGATACTCCTGGAAGGTAAAATATACTGTATTGAAGTTATTCTAGTCTAGAAAGGACATTAAAACTCAGCCTGGTCCGTGTGAGTCATCTTCACCATTCCTTTTTCCCCCAGTATACCTGTTAGCATGCTATGGATCATCTCCAGTATTGTGTCTCCTGGTTGACATATTAGCATCCTCTGGCATCAAAACTTAAAAATGGTACCATTTTAGGTGCTTGAACCTAAACAAGAATGCTGTGCCATCAACATTCACTGTCTGGCAACAGGGGCATGCTATAAATGGTACTTTATTATTGTTCACCCTCTGGTATGCCTTTCTGTTTTGGAGTTTGGGACACTGCTGTTCTGCTCAGGATTCTCAGTTGCTTCTTTCCCTTTTTGGCTCTTTACTGCTCATCACACAGAAGTAATGCATTTCCTCAGTACCATACCTAGAGCAGAATGAAGGGGTAGCTGCCCCAGTTGCAAGCTGTTGGGATGTGGGTGCAGTCGTCAGTGCTGAATAATTGCTGATTCGGTACAATTCATTAATGAGACTCATTTAAGCATTTGCATCTGATGTTTATATTATTTGTATTCCAGCTTCTTAAATGAATGTATTTTGTAATTTGTAACTGTAAATAGTAACTTGTGTAAGTTTTTGGCTACAGCATTTTTTCTTAGTCCTCAGCATCAAATGACCTTTCATTGTTCCTTTTGTTTTTCCTTTTCTTTCTTTTGGTCTTCAACTTTGTGCCTCTCTTATTTTGGTTTTTATGGTCTGTGCTTTATACTTTTCATGTCAAAATTGCTGTAGTCAGTGAAAAAATGCAGCAATCCAAGTGTAGTTATTTTGATAGGTTTTCTGACAATATGATGTTCGTCATTAGGATCACTGCTGCAGTAGCCTTAATTTTGTGTTCTTTTCTGCTAAGGATATAACAGCCATTTGGGTTCAAAAGCTTCAGAGCACTTTCCATCCACCCAGACCATAGGTCAGCTTGACAGGTTTGGTTGCCAAGCCCTTCAGAGCTTTTATGTCAACAAAGAGAGGGAGGCTAAATCAGTGACAAGGGTCTCACCCTGGCAACCAAATATACAAAAACAAGAGGGATGGAGGGTGGGAGCAAATACTACAACAGTGATCATTAGAACATCTAATGTTATGTTCAGCATTAGGATCCCTGATGCAGTTGCCCTAGTTATTTGGGTAGACAGTAGCTTTGATTGACTGGGAAGTGAAAGGATAAGGGTCCAAGAGCCCCTGGAGAGTGGTCCTTGCAAAGCCTGTCATGACTGGAGAAGGAATCTAGTTTACAGTGCTTTGTAGAGGTGTGCACAGAGGACCAAGCTACTGCTTCTAGCATACTTCTAGAATCCAACCGTTTCCATAAAGCCCCAGATAAAGCTATGGCCATGGTAGAATGAGCCTTGATTCTGCCTGTAAGTATCTTGTTGTAGTGAGTATAGCAAAAGATAACAACATGGGACAGCCACTTGGAAATAGTCTATTTTAACAAAAGTTGTCCTTTTTTCTTACCTTTACAAGAAAAGAACAACTGATAAGTTGTCTATCTCACCTTCATTCTTGCTGTTTGGGATTGGAGCCGATCCTCGACTCCAACTCGGCCATCTTCAATAGCTCGAGAGTTCTTTACTGGCTCGAGGCTACCCCTTATCCCATGATGCCTAACTATAGCTACCCAGATCTCGTTTGCCGCTTCAGCTGTGAGGTGTGTCGTTTTCTGGCTCAGGCTTATAGTTTAAAATTTTTTGTGTAGAAATATATTCTTATTCTCCATATAACTGTTAGATAAGTTACCTTTCTTAGTTTTATTTACTAGTGTTTGATGTTGAGTACCTTGTTCTTTTATAGTCCCTTTTAGTAGAACTCGTTTAAATTAGAGAGTTCTTCCCTCCCCCACTCCCTTCCCAAGGACAGCCATTTAACTTAGAGGCTCTCCTTTCCTTCTGTTTTTTACTGTCGTTCATTAAAAAAAAAAAAAAGGGAGTTTGTTTTATGTATATTTACATAGTCTGTTGTACTTTGACTAGAGTAGAATTTTTTTCTATCTGTGTTTTTCTTCTGGTGCTTGTTTTTTTGTGGTTGATATGTCTAAAGAAGCTAAAGTATCTGGATTTAAAAAGTGTGACTCGTGCTGTCAGAAAATGTCTCTGACAGATGGGCACACTAGTTGCGTTTATTGTTTGGACGCCGTTCACTGCAGGACTCTTGTTCTATCTGCCATGCCTTTAGTCCAAGAGTCCTGCAGGAACGGAAGAACAAATTGATCCTTGGGGGTCTGTTAAAAACTCAGGATTCACTGGCAAAGAGTTCACAGCCAGTGAAATCCCCAAAATCCTCTAAACCGTCGGCTCCACCTTCGGAGCCGACTCCGGTACAGGATTTACCGAGTATGTCGGTTCCGGCTGACACCAAGACAACCCCTCCGTCAGATGTTTCGGAGCCGTCTCTAAGCCATAAAGTGCTGAGGTCCCCTTCGTTAGTGTCAGGTCATTCGGCTCCTGGCTCTCCATTACTACAAAGTGAATGTAGCCACCGTTCTTCACACTCCTGTCGATCCACTAGGCTGTCGGATCATGATGTGTCGAAAATAGTAAGTAGGTTGCTAAAATCACAGGCACTAAATAAAATGTTGTCTAGCCCTCCTCAACAGGTATCGGCTCCATCCACCTCCCTTTCTGTTCCTCCTCCAACTCCATTGAGCTCGGAGGTGGAGTTTGTTGGGGTTCGAGTAGTGGAACCGTCGGCTCCGATAACCATATCTCCTTCGGTTCCGACGTCGGCTCCGATTACCTCGATAATACCTTCGATTGAGGGATCTGGATGCCAGGGCTCCCTCGTCGGCTCCGAGTGGCATCGGACCCTTGTCCGACCCCGTTCTCCCTCTCGGAGGCGCAGGTGAGCTCGGCTCCAACATCGGCCTCGGAACCATCCCCTTCGGCACGGAGAAAGATTCCTATTTCTTCAGAACCAGGAGCTTTCTCTGCCTCGAGGCAGGGACGCCTTTGAGATCATGCGGAGTGTGCTGTCCCCCGAGTCAGCTCCACTACCAGCCCCACCGGCTTCGTCCCCCATAGTGTCTGTGCCAACCTCTGCTCCTCCTCCAGACCCCAAGCATAGGGAACCAATGCTCCAGGACACCCCATTGGGTGTTTCCTCTTCTTCCGTGGCCTCCCGTGATCACTCAGAGGAGCCCCCTTGGAAGAAGAAGTGCAAGAGGAAGCGCATTGATTCACCTGAGTCTGTCACTTCTGATACAGACTTAGATGAATCAGAAGGATCCCTGAGATCCCCCTCTGAAGATGTTTCCTTCTCAGACATCCTGCAAATGCTTAGGCAGAGGGGGAACTGGAATCCCCTAGCCCATACCGAGGATGAGTCTGTATTCCTGGATGCTTTCGGTTCCCGACCTTCCACCTCCTGGGTTTCTCTGCCTTTTGACCCACTTATGTCCATAGTGGCTCAAAAGGCTTGTTCAGCTCTGGACACAGTGGAACCAGCTCCAAGGAGACCTGGCAAATATATTACCGCTCCCCAGGATAAGCAATTCCTTTCTAAAGGTGTGCCCGTTGATGCCATGGTGGTAGCAGCAGCCACCAAAAAAGAGTTAGCGGAGACCTCTTCATCTGTTCATCCCCCTAACAAGGTGTCTAGGACAATGGACAGGTACGGAAAGTGAATGTTTGCTTCAGTGACCTTCTCCATGAGGTCACTGAACTATTTATGTCATTTTACTCGACTTCAAGTAGGATCTCCTTAAAGAGCTTGGAGATACCCTTCAAGATCCTACAGCTGAGGGAGCACAAGCCAAAGTAGCTTCCCAGCTAGCAACACTTAATTTTGTAGTTAACTCCTCCATGAGGGTCATTTCTTATGTAGCCGATGGAGTGAGTAGAGCTGCGGGCACGGGTGTAGCCCTTAGGAGGCATGCGTGGATGCGGCTGTGTCACTTTGTGGAACCCTTTCGAGCATCCTTCACCAGTACCCCCTTTGATGGCTCCTTTCTCTTTGAGCCACAGGTGAAAGACACGTTGACTAGGTGTGAACAAAAAGGCAAGGCTCTCTCTGCCGTGGGAGTCCGTTTTTCCACTCCCTCTAGACTTTACCCCAAGGGTCAGAAGAGTGGGAAGATGTGGTTCCATAAGTCTCAGGGAGCCTTGCCTGACACACGTAGTGATTTTTCCTCCAGAGGCAGGGGGGGAAACAATAATAATAGATGCCACCCTCCTGGCAGAGGGGGTCCGCAGAACCAGGGCAACAGAGACTCTTTCTCTGATAAGCCCTTCCAGCATCCCTAAAGGGTTGCCCGGCCGCTCACCTCTGGAGGCAGTCGGGGGAAGACTTTCACTGCACCCAAAAGCCTGGCAAAATTTAACAAGAGACAGATGGGTACGGTCCATTATATCCGGGGGTTACAAAATTCCCTTCCATCAACCCCCCTTACAGTCAAAGAAGACCCTTCCAGATGGTCTACCCAATCTGAAGGAGCAGGCAGTAATAGAAGTTTCAAAACTGCTAGAAAAAAGAGCCATCCAAGAAGTCCCTGCAGACCAGCACGGATCCGGAATTTACTCAAGGTTCTTTTTGGTACCAAAAAAGACAGGGGACTGGAGACCGATTCTGGATCTCAGCAGACTAACCAAATCTGTACAAAGGACAAAGTTTTGGATGGTCACGCTACAGTCCATTCTGCACATAAATGTCCTAGAAATGAGAGCCGTGCTCCTAGCGTTGCAAGCTCTTCAAGACTCCCTTCCTTCCGGGACCATTGCAATTCAAACAGACAACATGTCAGTGGTGTGGTACATCAACAAGCAGGGTGGAACCAGATCCTACCCCCTGTGTCGAGAAGCACTCGGACTTTGGTAGTAGGCGATTTCCTCCCATCGTTTTCTGATTGCGACGCACATCCCTGGGAGATCCAACATCATAGCGGACAGGCTCAGCAGAGCTATCCTCATGCCTCATGAGTGGTCTCTGAATCAGGAAGTTGCCGATCTTATTTTCCGCAAATAGGGACAGCCTTGATGCGATCTTTTTGCCACCCCCTTCAACAGCAAAGTCAGCAACTACTTCTCCCTTCTTCCGCTTCCAGATCACATACCCAGAGATGCTCTAGTCCACGAGTGGCCTCAGGGACTTCTTTATGCTTTTACTGTGTTTCCCCTGATGCCAAAACTCATACAGAAAGCAAAATCGTTGGGTTGCAAAATGATCCTCATTGCCCCCTACTGGCCTCAACAGATATGGTTCCTGTTCCTGCATCATTACCTTCTCGATCAGCCCTGGACTCTGGACCCAATTCCAGATCTCCTGATTCATCAATCAGGTGGGTTGCATCAATCCCTCCAAACTCTCCAGCTCACAGCTTGGTTGCTCCACTTCCAACCTTAGCCAGGCTTCCCAGATTTCCCCAGCAGTCAGTGAGATTATCGTCTCCTCTCATAAGTCTACAATGAGAAAAACTTATGCTAGCAAATGGAAACGTTTTTCTTGTTGGGCAGAATCTAGGAATGTGGATCCCTTCTCAACCCCAGTCCACGAAATTCTGGAATTCCTAGCACAACTGTTTCACTCCAGGGCCACTTCCGCTACGATTAGGGTACAATTAGCTGCCATTTCTAATTCTCATATTGGTTTGTCAAATTCTAACATTATGTCTCATAAGCTCTGTAAAGCTTTTTTGAGAGGAACATCTCTTCTTAGACCTCCAGTGAGAGATCCCCCTCCTCCTTAGGACCTTAATTTAGTCCTAACTTCCTTAATTCTGCCCCCTTTTGAACCAGCAGCATCCTGCTCCATCAAGTTTCTATCTTGGAAGACAATTTTTCTGGTAGCTATCACTTCAGCTAGGCGAGTCTCAGAACTTCAAGCACTATGTGTTCGTCCTCCCTACCTGGTTTTTCACAAGGACAGAGATGCTCTGAGGAGTAATCCTTCGTTTCTTCCTAAAGTCTGCTCAGAAGATAATTTAAACCAATCTATAAATCTCCCTGTGTTCTTCCCAAATCATAGCACCAAGGCAGAGTACAAACTTCACCAATTGGACGTTCATAGGCAATTGCGTTTTTACCTACACAGAACTAAAGAAATAAGAAAGTCAGACCAATTATTCCTTTCTTATGCCTTAAACAAACAAGGTTTCCCAGTTTCCAAGGTGACCTTATCCAGATGGTTGTCCCACACTATTACGTTTATTTACCAGATAAGGAACAAAGTGTTACCAATTAAACTAAAAGGTCATTCTACTAGGGCATTAGCCACCTCAGTAGCCTTTCAGTCAAAGTTGCCCATGGATTCCATCTGTGCAGCTGCCACGTGGACAAACCTTCATACCTTTATTTCTCATTACAAGGTAGATATGGTCTCCCGGAGCAGAGCTGACTTTGGTTCCACTGTTCTGAAGAGTCTGTTCCACTGAGCCACCCAGGGTGTTGGGTGCTAGGGACGCTGTCCCAAACAGCAAGAATGAAGGCGAGATAGACAACTTAACATTAAGAAGTTATGTACCTACCATAACGTTCCATGTTAGTTGTCTTCATCTCGCCTTCTTTCTTGCGTCCCTCCCTCCATCCCCCATCCTAGTGGATCGAGAGGAGTCCCTTTTTTCACTGGCTGAGTATTCTTTTATTGTTATTCTTCTGGCCAGGTCTTCCTAACCTATTCTAGATATTAGAATGCATGGAACAACCAGTTTTTTGATAACTGGTTTCTCTCTTATAATGTCTGGATTAGCTATTTCAAATGAGATCTGGGTAGCTATCGCTAGGCATCATGGGATAAGGGGTAGCTTCGAGCCAGTAAACAGCTCTCGAGCTATTGAAGATTGCCGAGTCGGAGCCGAGGATCGGCTCCGATCCCAAACAGCAAGAAAGAAGGCGCGATGAAGACAACTAACATGGAACGTTATGGTAGGTACGTAACTTCTTAATCAGAGTTCCTAAAATATTTTGTTCTGTCAAGATAGAACTTGAGTTGTCTCTGGACATCCAAGGTGTGGAGTATTCTCTCACCCTCGTTTTTAGGTTCTGGAAAGAAGACAGGGAGATAGGTAGCTTGGTTCAAAGTAAACTCAGATATCACTTTAGGCATAAATGTAGGACCAGTTCTTAAGGAAACCCTATTTTTGTGGAAAATGAGATAGAGTTGACTCACCATAAGAGGTTGCAACTCAGATACTCTACTTGCAGAGTGAGAGCAATGAATAACACAGTTTTCTATGTTAAAAACTTCATCAGTCCTGATGAACTAGTTCAAATGGAACAAGAGTTAGTATTTCTAAAACAAGATTATAATCTTATGAAGGAGCCACCTGTTTTCTAGGACGCTTGGTGAGCAACACCCCTTTCAAAAACATTTTCACACGAAGTTGCATGAAAGAGGGGGATCCAGAGGCAGACTTGCAGAAATGGCTGACAAATGAACCTTTTTAGAGTAGTAAGACAGGCCAGATGATGGTAATCTACACAAATAATGTAAAACAAGAGAAACACTAGACATGAATGGATGGTGAATGCTTTCTTTGCACCAGCTAGAAAACCCCTTCCATTTTACTGATACATGATTGTCTAGTAGTAGACTTTCTTGCCTCCTTTAATACCTGCTGCACATCCTCAGAAAAAAGTGCCTTAAATGTATTATCATCCAGGTAGTCAGTTAAGATTGTTTGGGGCTGGGATGCAGCAAACAGCCCTTATCTTGTGTGAGTAGTTCTTGTCTTTGAGGAAGCTTGTGGTAACTGCCCATGCCTATTTCCAAAACAAGAAAGAACCACTGTTGCCTAAGCCAGAAAGGAGTCATCATAGTGATCTTTGGAGAGTCCTCCTGAATCTTCAGAATGACTTTGGATATCAGTGTAAAGGTTGGAAAAGGATACAGAAATATTGCTGTCCATGCAAGAAGGCCTGGAAGATTAATTTTCCTTGGCGTTCTGGAACATAATGTTGCCAACTGATTGTTGTGAGTGGAGGTGAAAAGATTTGTTTGAGGTGTTCTCCACAACTGAATCCATTTCTGAAACACCCTTTGATTAATTTCCAGTTGTTAGAGTCTGTTCTGGTATTGCTAAGGTTGTCTGCCACACAGTTTTGCTATGATGGTGTGTAAGATGCCTGTAGAATAAGATTGTGCTGAAAAGCTATACCCCAAGCTACCATGGCAAGTTTGCACATATGGTAACGTCTGGCTCCCCCTGTTTGTTTATGTACCAAATCACTATGGTGCTATTTGTAAACACTTGTCAAAGTCCCATGGACCATAGATGATTGAGGGAGTTGAGTGCACTTGTAAGTGCCAGCATGTCTTTTATGTTTGTGTTTTGGTCTCTCTTTTCTGTTTCAAACATGCTGCATTTTTATCTCCATAGGCACAGCTCCCCAAGAAAGCTCTGAAGGGTCTGTTGTTACAGACTGTGCTGGAGCCGGCAGGGAGAATGGGAGACCAGGATTCTGATAAATTTGGTGTTTCCACCCAAAAATGTCCCTTTTCACAACACCCAAAAACCAGTCTGGAAGGTCAGGGGATGTTGGTGTTGGGACCACACAGATTTGAAGTACCCAATGGATTTTTCTCATGTGCAGTCTTACAAGAGGAATCATGAGAATCACAGAAGCCATGAGATGCAGAATCCTGAGTAATTCACTGTCTGAGACAGTAGTCTTAAGTGGAAAAATTTGGGAATAGATCTAGATAAAGATCTACTTTTTCCAGTGGATGAAAAGCTCTTTGAACTCAAGTATCTTGGGACATCCCAGGAAAACAATTCTGTGAGGAGTCAAGACTTTTATATGTTCTCCTGGAACCCTGTCTATATAGGAGATCCCTTTTCTAGGTGAGAGATTCCTGACACTTTGAAAAAGACTCTACAGATAAGCAAATAATCTAAATAAGGAAAAAAGGTGAATACCTTGCAGTCTGTGCTTGGCTAAAGCAGGAGCTAGACACTTTGTGAATACCCTTGGAGCGATGGGTAGATGAAAGGGTAGTGCAGAGTACTAACACAGAAAACCTTATGAAATGTCTGAAATCTGGATCTGTACAAATTTGATTATATACATCTTTTGAATTTAAGGTCAGCAGGAACTTCAGATGGGGAAGAAGGGGTAACAAGCTGTAAAGCAGTAATATTTTGAACATGAGCAATATCACTAACAGGTTCAGAAAGGAAAGATCCAGGACTGATCTCCAAGAATCGTCTTTTTTGGCACCAAAAATATTCTTGAATAAACCCTTTTCATAATTGAGTAGGAAGGACCACTTCTTTCACCCCATAAGACAGCAGATGATGACTGATAACATCAGATCTTCTCTTTTCCCCCTGTTAATCTTCACTTAATCATTGACTGTGGGTTCTGTTCCGAATCTTGGAACCTACTCTGTCATTATTCCAGCTCGCTCCTTCCAAAAACTCCCAAGAATTAAAGTGCAATACTGAAGTGTAAAGATACCAGTAACCAAATATTCACTTCAGTTGCTGCTGCAGTACCAATAAAGGCTTCCCAGTCAGACAAATTCCACACACTAATATCCAATAAAATATACAAACTTAAAGGATTAATTCTTAATCCTTTAAGTTTGTATATTTTATTGATATTAAAGTGTGGAATTCCTTCTAAAAACTCTCATGCTTAGCTCTACTCATAATGTTCCTCTCAAGATTACCTCAGATCTCGTTTGCTGCTTTAAGTGCCAGACACATTCCTCTCCTGTCAGCTCTCAAGCTAGCAGTAAATTGTCACTGCAAATGTTATTTTTCCTTTTTCAAATTCTTGACCGAGTGGTTATTTCCCATAAAATCTTATTCTTTACCCAGCTCCTCTTCCTTTAACTTTTTCTCTGTTTTACCTTTGTTGGTATTCCTCCTTCCCTTTTCGTACCTTTACAGTAATCTTCCCATACCAGTGTTGGCAACTCCCCATCCTTTTACCACTATGGTAAGTCTTTTGTACCATTGTTGGCATGTTTTTCCCTTTCAAAAAAAAAAAAAACTTCCGTGTGTGTGTGTGCGCGCGCGTGTGTGTGTGTGTGTGTGTGTGTGTGTGTGTGTGTGTGTGTGTGTGTGTGTGAGTGAGTGTGCGCGTGTGTGTGAGAGAGCTTTTGTTTTCTTTTTTTTTTTTTTGATATGGCTGAAAAGACTAAAGGCACTTCTGTCTTCAAGAGATGTTAGAAGTGTGACCGTAAACTGCCAAACTCTGCCTGACATGACTTAAGTGTTTACTGCTTGGGCTCAGTGGATCTTCAAGAAGACAGTGCCACCTGTCTTGGCTTTAGTCACCGGGCCCTCTTAGAGAGAAAAAACAAGTTAATCTTGAAAGGCCTGATAAAATCTAGCTTTGATGAGGCCATATGTGTGACTTCTAAGACTGATGTTAGCTCCCCCTCTTCCAAGCATGAGAGTTCTAAGAAGAGGAGCTGCTCATTTCCAACACTCTCATTGGAACCGCCTGTTAAAAAGGCTAAGTCTTCCCCGGTTCCCACAGTTTCAGCAGAATCAGATGGAAAGCAGCTGCCATCATCTGTGCCGAACTCTGCACTGACAATTCTGGCACCCACTACTTTCTCAATTCAGACTCTCTCACCCTCCTCCATTCCACTGATCTTGGAATTGAAGGAGTTTTCTTTCAAGGATTTGCCTCATATAAGGTACTCCCCCAAAATTGACCCCTTTGTAGACCGACCACCAAGCCCATTCTTGGATAGACCCTGGTCACCGTCAGTCTGTTTGATCCGTTCCAAGAGCCTCATGGAGTCCAATGTTTTGAGGCTAGTGAACCAGCTCCAGGTGGCAAGGAGATTAGCCACTTCTTCAGTTCCTAGCACTTCTGGCTCTGGAACTTTACATGTCTCTAACCCGATTCTCATTCCTCTTCTGACTCCACCTGAACATTCAGAGTTCCCGGTTCCAGCAGTCCCAGTGTTGACTGTAACAGCATCAGTGAGAGCCTTGTCTGTGGTGCTGATAACTACCCTGGACTCTTTGGCTCTGTCAATACCAGAGAACTCTCAGAGTTGGAGCTTCATTGTCAGTTCTGGGGAATGTGGATCGACCCCTATCTTATCAAAGCTGTCCATGCTTCTCGGGACTTCAGCACACTTAAGTTTGAATCCAGCTTTGGGCTCATAGAGCAGTTACCTCAGTGCGGGATGGTCCATTGTTTCAAAGGAGTTTGTTTTGATTCCAGGCTCCCATTCCTTTATGGGGGGGCTGCTTTCTGGGCCATGGAGAGGGCCTTATCCACTACGAGGTCACAGTTGATTCCTCTCTTGTCAGAACAGCATTCTGATCCTTCCCCTCACCCAGAACTACCACCAGCCTCTGATCTGGGACAGTGAGCACAGAAATTTATGTCTTTTTCAGACACCTCCTCGGCCAGACCCATTGAAGAGATGCCCCAGAAGAGAAAGTGCAAGGGGAACCACTTGGACTCCCCTGAAGAGTCTTACACAGAAGATACTGACTTTGATGAAGGGGCAGGTTCCCTCAGAAGATGTCTTGTTCAGTGACATTCTAGAGATTCTTAAACAAGGGGGTGGCTGGACTTCCCAACAACCTTCCTCAGAGTAGTCCGTATACCTAGAGGCTTTCCATGCTGGACCATCTACTGCTTGGATCTCTCCACCTGTTGACAATCTAATTAAGTTGATTGCACAATGGGCTTGGAAGATTCCAGATTCCATTGAGCCAATCATTAAAAGACCAGACTATGTATTGTCAGCTCCCACAGATCAGCAACATTAGGCTAAAGAGGTGCCGGTAGATGCCATGGTGATTGCAGCAGTCATCAAAAATGAACTTGCTGATGAAAGTCCTCTATTCATCCTCCTAATAAGAAGCCTAGGATAATGGATAGATTTGTGAAGCACATATATGTTTCATTGACCTTTAAACTTAGGTCCTTGAACTTCATGGCAGATTTCACTAGCCTTCAAAGAGGTCTGATAAAGGAGCTATCAAACACTCTAACAGGAACTATAGCTGAGGGAGTTCAGGCTAAAATAGCTTCCCAGCTGGAAATCCTTGATTCAATATGTAATTCGTCCATGAGGCTCATACAGCTGAAGGAACGACTAGCGAGGGGATTCTGGCATTGCTGTGAGGAGACACACTTGGATGCATTTATGTGGGTTTGTGGAGCCATTTAAGTCTTCTTTCGTCAATGCTCCCTTTGACGAAACATCCTTTTTTGGCCCCAAAGTTAAAAAGACCCTTGCCAGATGTGAGAAGAATGGAAAGACACTTTCTGCTGTGGGTGTACGCTTTTTCACTCCTCAACGGCCCTACTCGAGGAACCAGAGGAGTGGCAAGCTATGGTTCAAAAAGTCCCAAGGGCCTTTCTAGGACTTGTGGAAACAACTACCCCAGGGCAGAGTGGGGAGTTATAATGAAAGACACCATGCTAGAGGCAGAGGTGGCCCGCAAAATCAGGGTTCCAGGGATTCTTTCCCTGGTAATTCCTATCAGTGCTCCTGAATGGAGGTCTGATGGCTGCCCTCTGGAGGCATTGGGGGATGACTTTCCCCGCACCTACCTGCATGGCTAACGATCACAGTGGACAATTAAGTGCAGAGGATTATAACCAGAGGTTACAATATTCCCTTCTCAAAACATCCCAGACAACCAAAGAGAATCCCAGACATTCCACCCAGTCACAGGGATGCGGCAGTTCTAAAAATTCAAAAAACGCTCGACAAAAGATCCATCCAAGTAGTCCTACCAGACCAGACAGTATCCGGGGTTTACGCAATATTCTTTTTAGTGCCAAAGAATACAGGGGACTGGAGATCAGTTTTGGATCTCCATGTCTTGAACAAGCCAGTTCAACAAACCAAATTCTAGATGGTCATGGTTTAGTCTATTCTCGCATTCTTAGGGAAAGATGATTGGATATGCTCAATAGATCTTCAGGATGCATATTATCACGTAAAAATAGACAAACACTCCAGAAGATTTCTGTGCTTCTGGCTGGGTGCCAGTTCTTTATCAGGTCAGAACCATGCCCTTTTGTCTCACCACAGCCCCCAGGGTGTTCACCAATTGCATGACAGTGGTCACAGCTCACCTTAGACTGCAAGGATGCTGGGTGTTTCCATATCTAGATGACTAGCTTATTTCCGCAACCACCAGGTACCTACTGCTACAAGAAAGGAACTATGTCCTTCAAACTTGCTTCTCAATGGGGATCACTGTAAACTATGAAAAATTCCATCTAGAGCCAACACAACATTTAGAGTTCATAGGAGCAATGTTGGACGCAAGCATCTGTATTGCGTCCCTACAACAAGAAAGACTTAAAAGAATAAAATCACAAGTCAGCAAGATTATTCACAACAGAACAGTGACTGCAAGGCTGGTATTGCAGACTTTAGGATCTATGGAGGACACCCTCACTTTAGTTCCCCTGGCGATGTTTCACATGCAAATTCAGCAATGCCTCTTGGAGTCCTATCAAGTTAGGTTCGCCATTTTATGGAAAAAGGACCTGTGTTGGTGGCTGCATTCCAATGATATTCTATCTATTCATTTGTCCCTCCACATCCCCAAGCCATAGCAACCATGGACACATCCTGGATAGGGTGGGGTTGGGAGGGGGCATTACCTGAAAAAGACAGTCCAGGGCAATCGGTCCCAGTTAGAGACCAATTTGCACATCACTGTTCTAGATGAGGGCAGTGCTTCTGGTGTTACAAGCATTCCAAGGAACCCTCACCTCGGGAACGATTGCAGTGCAAACAGGCAACATGTCAGTGGTTTGATACATCAACAAACGAGGAGGAACCAGATCTTATCCCTCTTTGTCGAGATGCACTCAGAGTATGGCAATGAGTAGTTTCTTCCTGCTGCTTTCTAATCACAACTAATATTGTGTGGAGCTCCAGTACGATTGCGGACAAATTGAGCAGGAGCATCCTGATGCCTCACGAGTGGTCTCTCAACCATTTTGTGGTGGAACGGATATTCCATCGATGGGGCCATCCATGCTGCTATCTGTATGCATCCCCCCTGAACAACAAGTGCAGCAGCTACTTCACTCTGATCATCCCTCTGGGAGAGTCACTGGGTTCATCTAGCTACAATTTCAAATTTTCATAATAGTCTAAATGGTACAGCTCTAATGTCATACAAACTTTGTAAAGCCTTTTTGAAAGGAACCTTATTGCTGAGACTGCCATACAAGGATCCATCTTCTCCTTGAGACTTGAATGTGGTGCTACAATCTCTAATTAATTCCCCATTTGAACCATCCGCAAATTGTGATTTGAAGTATTTATCCTGGAAAACCTAATTTTTGGTTGCTGTTACTTCTGCAAGAAGAATATCTGAGTTACAGACCTTATTGTGCAAGCCTCCTTACCTAATCTTTTAA
Source organism: Protopterus annectens (assembly GCF_019279795.1). Lineage (NCBI taxonomy): Eukaryota > Metazoa > Chordata > Ceratodontiformes > Protopteridae > Protopterus > Protopterus annectens. The sequence goes on along the minus strand of NC_056727.1, from coordinate 261,862,047 downwards.
AAGGACAGGGTGTCTTTACGAACAAATCCTTCCTTTTTACCAAAAGTAGTGTCTGACACTAATATCAGTCAGATTATGCAACTTCCAGTATTTTTTCCCAAATTTTCAAGCAAAGGCAAATATTGCCTGCATTTGCTAGTTGTTCACAGACAATTACATTTTTACCTTCACAGAACAAAGGAATTCAGAAGATCTAATTAGGTGTTTGTTTCATGCTCTTCTGCTTCTCTGGGCAAATCAATTTCTAAAGTTACTCTGGCTAGATGGCTTAAGGACTGCATAACCTTCATTTATAACAAAAGGAAGTTGCAGTTGCCGAGACCTGTAAAAGCACATTCTACGAGGGCAGTAGGCACTTCCACAGTTGTCCATGCCAGAGCCTCTATAGATGATATATGCACAGTGGCTACTTGGGCATCCCCGCATACTTTTATTACTTATTACAAGTTGGATCTGGTCTCTAGGGGTCAAGCATCCTTTGGTTTGATGGTGCTCAAGAGTATTCTTCCGTGAGACCTCCCAAAGTTTCGGTAGCTGGGTACTCTGTCCCACAGTCAAGGATTAAGTGAAGATTGACAACATCAGATAAAGAAGTTATGTCTTACCATAACATTCCATTTGTGTTATCGATCTTCACTTATCCTTGACATCCCCTCCCACCTTCCACCTGCCTTTTGGGCTTTTTGGTGGAATGGATCTATCCCAATAGACTGGAGTATTCCTTTATGATTACAGATATGGTCTCTGATCTGTTATTTCCTGTCTGTCACTATTTTATGCAAACTTGATCTGAGGTAATCTTGAGAGGAGCATTATGGGTAGAGCTAAGCTTGAGAGTTTTTTGGAAGGCGCGAGCTGAAATAACAGCCGAGTCGGTTCCAAGATTCGGAACTGAACCCACAGTCAAGAATAAATGAAGATCGACAACACAGATGGAATGTTGTAAGACATAACTTCTTTTTTGGTCTATCGCATAAGGGGGAATACCTCAAAAAGGTGGGAAAGACTCCCACTGCCATCTGTAACCTTGATAGATTACTTTCAGAACCCATCTATCTGAAACTCTGTGTTGCCAGAGATAGAAATGGAGGTTCAGACATTCTGGAAGGATTAAGGGTTTGTCAGGTTGAGAAGGGGGACGAGAGTCATTCTTGTAGATGGTCATTCAGATTTATTAGACTGCCTTTGTTCTGTGCGATTCCTCCCTTCTTTTTGGAACCTCTCTGCCATTGCTTTTTAAATGTTTGCTTATCAGCAGCTTGTTGAGTTTGTTTATATTGCTATTTAAAGAAAGTTGTAGAGGCAGCATTAAATCACTTTACAAACTTAGGGTTGGAAGCCTGAAAAGTCTGAAATTTGTTGAATCTGCTTACCTCTCTCATCACACTTTATAAGGTCCTCTGCAGCAGATGGTTCAACAACTAACTCTTTATCAAAGGGGGAATTAAAAATTTCAGCTTTGTCATATTCTGGAAGGTTTTAAGAACACAACCAAGCATACCTCCTCACAACAGTTCCAGTGGCAGTGGCCCTGAGGTGGTGTCAGCAGAATCATAATCACATTTCAAACAGTGAGTAGCCACTTGTGACACAGAAGCAATCCAGTTACACAAAGAAGTTTTTTCCCCAGAAGAGGAGACAGATGCCATAATATTCTTCATGTTCTCAAAAGAGGCAAGCATAAACTTTAATGTATCAGCCTGACAGTTGAAAATTCTAAAAATAAGGATTGTCAAAAGTAGAGGTTTTGGTATTAACTAGATGTTTAGCAGCTTCTTGGTCAGATCTGGGACGAGTGTATAAACATTTATAAGCTTGAGGAACTTTATACAGTCTACCTGCTTCCTTGGGGACAGTAGACTGGCCGTCAGACAAGTTATAGGCTGTGGCAAAAACATCCTGTACTGCTCAAAGAACAGGAGTATTTGGAATAGTTTATGGTAAATTCAGTTGTAATAAATCATATTTCTTCAGGGACACTAGATTGTCATTATGTTCCCATTGAAATGACTGATTAATTCTGGAAATGAATCCCACAAAGGGATTGGATGAAGCCACTCTCTCCTTAGAATCTGACTCAGAATTCTGAAGAGATAAAGCAGAACCTTTCCCTTCACAATCATTCTGTTGTTCGAAAACTTGAACTTCTTCAGAAAATGAAGAATCTCATTCTTATACCAGAAGCAGTTAAACTGGAAGGATTAAGAGCTTGAACTAAATCCTGAGCTAAGCCCAGTAAAGCACTATTGTCCCAAAGTGACTGAGACAAGAAAATAAATATGTCAGTTTTTCCCTTCTTTTTCACAGGAATGTCTGAAGAAGGAGACCCACTTTTGCCAAGAAAAATCTCCACAGGGATAGGTGTAGCATTCTGGCTAGGAATTTTAATATTCCCTGCCCTTTCTCCAAAGACCGACAAGAGTGGCTATCTCTTGTCCATCAAAGCATGACAACAACCACAGAGGATGTGTCTAACCCCCCCTTCCCTCCATGTTGGTTGTAGGGATTACATCGGTGGTATTTAAGGAAAAAGGTGAATGGTCTGAAAGATGAACAGTCTGAGGAACCAGATATGGCCACATCAGGATCACCCTTCTGCATCTGTGACACTTTTGCAGACTGATGTGGTGACAAAAGCTGTTTAGGAATTTTGTTGTTTTTGTGTCTGGAAGACGGCAGAACCAAGGAACTGGTAGGTTGTTTTATGGTTAAGCTGAAAAAGATGCCCGATTCCATGGGAAGGCTGCCTGCAGTAGTCTGTGAAACAGGCAAGTAGTATCCCCCCCCCCCCCAAAAAAAAAAAAAAAAAGTAAAAACACTTCAGCTCCCAAAAGTAAAATAACACACATTTTACCAGAGATAAAAGTAATTTTAAATTATTTTAAAAAAACATTTTCCACAAAAGTAAAAAGTAATGTTCCTGTTTTAAAAGTTACTAAAAGTCACATGACAGTCAATTAAAAAAAAACACCTTTTCTTAGCTTAAGTAAATATTTTCACAGAAAAAGTCCAGTTTCTTTCATAAATAGTACATGTAGAAGCTCTTTTTGTCTGAAGGAAACTTATCTGCCTAGCAGTGGAAAGTGCTAGCTGGCTGTCAGTCCTTGAAAGCCTTTCCTCATCTTCCTTAGCCTACTTTGTGGCATGAGTGGTTTTGGAGCAGAGGCATCATTCAGAGCCTGTATACCAGATGCTGACCAATACTATTACCTCGATGCTGATTCTCATGCATCTGATTTGCTTGATGCCAAAACCTTCAATGTTGACTAAACCTTAGGACTGACTGCTTGACATTTTGTTTTCTGCACCAACACTGTTCTTGCTGTTTTCAGTGTCAGAGACCTTATTGGTGCCAATGTTGTTGGGACTCCCCTCTTTGGCACTGTTTACATCCACTTTGGTGGGAATGGAGGAGGCTCTGGGCTGTGGTTTTGTGGTGCTGACAGACCCAAGATTGATATCTGAGGTGATGGAGAAGATGATCGTCATTCCTCTGAGGGCACCTGCACAGCTTTCAAGGATATCTGTTTCAGCCCCAGACACTGACCCGCCAGTGTCTCAGCCCATCTCTCACATGTCCTAAGGTCAGAGCAGAACAGATAGCCTCAAAGAATATGTACAGGTTCAGTGTGAGTCTTTTGGGGATTTGGATACTTTCCTTCTGGATATGCTTGAAAGAGGAAATGCACAAGGAGGCAAATAGCCTTCTCTGTAGAGTCACTGACATCTGACACCAACTAGGATGAATGAGAGGGTTCCCCTAATCCCCTTCAGGAGACTCTACTTTTGGTGAAATCCTTGAATGGATGCGACAGAGCCGATTATGACCAACGCACCCCTCCCAGGATGAGAAGGTATGCTCTTTGAGGTTATCATTCTCCATCCTCTGCCTGCGAGGTGGTCCCTCTTGCCAGCCACTTCTTAGATTTGGCTGCCTGCAGGAACCGGATTCTTTAGAATCCATTCCAAGAAAACCTGATAAGATTCTTCATCCACCTAAGGATAGGCAGCACTGGTCCAAAAGTCCTCTCATGGACTGTGATCAATGTAGCAGCCACCAAGGGAGAGCTATCAGATGAAACAGCCACTGCCCATCTGCCTAGTAAGAAGTCCAGAGTGGTGGACAAAATGGGAAAGTATGTTTATATCTCAGGCACTTTTAATTTGAGGGCGTTGAACTATGCTAATCATATGAACTTCTTCCAAAGACATTTATAGGAACAAGTTTTCAATTGTTTGAGAAAGTCACCAATACCAGAGTCAGATTCAAGGAAACAGTAACAGTCCACTGGAGACTATGCTAAATGTTACTAACCTCTTCATGTAGTTGCTACACAGAGTGGCCAGTGAAGCAGTCAGGGCAGCAGGCACATACATTACCATTAAGCATCATGCCTGGCCCTACCTTTGTGACTATGCAGACAGTTTTATGGCATCCTTCACTAATTTACCCATGGTGGTTCTTACTGGGATCTACAATGAAAGATAAGTTATTGAGGTGTGAGTAGGAAGGCATATTGCAGTCTGCCATGGGTGTCAAATTTGAGACTCCTCAAAGATCCTGCAACAGGAATCTAAGTACTTATGGTTCTGGAAACCCCACTGACAATCTGACCCTATCTCAGACGGGTAGCCATGGCAGAGAGATTGTCCCTTTAATGGACACTGTTTAATTTTTTTTAACAGCTTGCCTGGCTTATTTTCCCAGCGAAAGAGGCACCATTTTTGGCTTGGTCATGGAACAATCCAGTGATCCCATGATCGGTCCTCCTTCCAGCCAGAAAAATAAAAAGTTAAGCAAACAACCTTTGCCACTACAGCAGGCTAGCAATTTGCAATCACAAAATTCTCTGAAGGCTTGCCCAACTGTTCACCTCTGAAGGCAGGTGTGGGGACTTAACCTGTCCACATGGGTGCGTGGATGGCCATCATGCAGGAAGCTTTGGTGGGAAGAATGTGTCCAGAGGCTATACTATATCCTTTCCCCAACCCTCACCCTACCAATTTCAGCCACATCCTGATGTTCCACCCCAACAACTAAAAGCAGCAAAAGGCGAAATATTTATTCTCCTAGAAAAAAAGAGCCATCCAAAGGTCTAATGAGACCAGAGAAGGTCCAGAATGTATTCATGATTCTTTTCAGTTTCAGAGAAAAACAAGGACCTCAGGCATATTTCAGCTCCATTCTGATGCCTCATGAGTGGCCTGTCAGTCAAACAGTAGCCCAGAAATTTGCCTCTACTAGAGCCGGACTTGCTGCAACATCTTTGCATCTCCTTCCATCATTAAGTGTAGCAGCTACTTCATCCTGATCCCTCTAGAGAAATAAGTCGCACAGAGGAGCTGTAGTTGGATACTGACTCTTCTATTCTCAAGATTCCTACAGGAAGCAGCAGCATGCAAAGCTACTGTGATCCCCATTACTTTGTTCTGTTCAAGCCATATCTGGCTTCCCTTTCTCAGGCCTCACCTAACTAAGTGCTTATGACTTCTGGATCCATGTAAGGATCTCCTTTCGCACCTGTCCGGGCAGCTTCATCTGAGTCTACGGAACCTGAAGTTAACTGCATGGTTTCTCCATTTCCCTTGATGACCAAAGCCCTATTTTTATCTGTGACTGTAGTTCGTATTCTGTGTGCATCTCCAAAAGAATCCACTCCTAAGGTGTGCAAAAGCAAGTGAAAATGCGTTTCTGTATGAACAATAAATCTGAGTAGTGATCCCTTTTCAGCTTCTATTCCAATGATCCTTCAGTACTTATCTAACTTATTTAACACTGGTTTAAGATGCACCAAAATAAAAGTGCAACTTGCATCCATTTTTAACTTTCATAATGGCTTTGACTTCTAATACATTATACAAGGCCTTTTTGAAAGGAACTTTTCTTCTATGCTGTTTATTTAAAAGACCCCATTCCTACTTGGGACCTGATTTTTGTCTTAAAAATGCTGACAAAAGGGCTCTTTCAACCAGCATCTTTGGCACAGATAAAATTCCTTTCTTGGACAACTCTGTTCTTAGTAGCTGTTACAGTTGCAAGAAGAAATTCAGAATTGCAAGCCTTGGCTTAACCCTCCATGCTTGTTTTTTTCTTAAAGATAAACTAATTTTTCATTTATTCCCAGAATTGCCTCTGTGTCGAATTTGAATCAGCCAATTCACTTTCTGATTTTCTTTCCTAATCATTCTAACAAAGGGTCTTTATGTTCTGTATGTGCCTAGACAGCTTAGATTTTATCTCTACGTGATAAGAGCAATCAGAAAAGATACAGTTTATCTTCTTTGCACCAAGCACGCTAGGCCAAAAAGTGAATCTTGACCTTGCCCAGGTGGCTATCTAACTGTATATCCTTGGCATACACTTCACAAAACAAATCCTTACTGGCAAAACCTAGAACTCTTACTACAAGCTCAGTTTCAGCCTCAATAGCCTTTTTCAGAAATGCTACTGTGGATGAAATTTATGCTGCAGCAACATGATCTACTTTGCAGACTTTTGTCGAGCATTACATACTGGATATAATTTCCAGATCCAGAACATCCTTTGGAGCTACAGTTCATAGAGGTATCTTATGATGCAACCCAAAAGTGGAGGTAGCTTGGGATTCTGACCTACTTGTTCGATTGGACAGACTTCATGAACAAGATGTTATTACCCATCAGTTGCACTGGACAGACCAGGACAAAAAGAATCCAGCATTATGATAAGTACATAACTTTTATTTTCTACTGATTTAAGATTGGCCTGATGGTAGTTATATAGTAAGACAGAATAATGTTTTCTTTATAAGATAACATTTGTTGAGGCTTTCAAACAAGACATTGTCAAGCTGTGATCAGATACTTATGTGTGCCTCTGATACAAACATCCAGTGCAGTCTGAACAACTGCAGCAAATGTTCCTCCACCAGACCATGCAGTGATGTTGCAAAGGCACAGACAGGCAGATATAGTCACATGTATGCGCACACACCACCATACAGACACCAAGACAGTCATGGACAAACACGCACCATCATATAGACACCTAAACAGTCTGAACCCATACACACACACACACACACACACACGCACACACGCACACACATACACACACACACACACACACACACACACACACACACACACACACACACACGCACACAAACTCTCTCTCTCTACCTAGCACTGTATATTCATCATTTACACTGCCTCTGTGGTGTATGAGTTCTGTGCCTGCACAAACCCACGCTAGCATCTTCCAGAGAACAAAATTCCCTCCTCTGACTGTCTGTGAAAGCCTAACCCCTGTTGCAGGAAATCAGTAGTGCAGTTTTTTTTTTTGTGCCAGCTGTAGCAATCACTCAGTTGAATCTTGTCAGTAGCCTGCATTGGTGATGTCCTTCATGGATGCATCTGCAGTCATAACAACTGGGTTGTCCTGTCGTCAGGCAGCCCTTCGGTCGGCCGGATTCCAAAGTCCGGGTCCGGCTTCGGCTGATGTCGCACTTCACCCGACGTCATCTCTGCTGGTCTTCGGGTATAAAGCCATCAGCCGACGCCATTTTCCTCAGTCTTTCTTGCCGCGTGGCGCCCGAAGCAGAAGCTGTTCGCAAGTGCCGGTCGGTCAGATCCAGAGATTACTACTACCGAATACTACTTCGAAGACTTCTAAAAGCTAAGTACCCCGTTGGGGACTCTTTCTTGCCTCAGCCGATGTCAGAAAAAGTCAATAAAGTCAATAACTGTTTAACTTGTGGGAAACAAATACCTCATAAAGATTTCCACTCTTACTGTTTGCCTTGTTTAGGCCCAGACCACGACGTAGCAGCCTGTTCGGCCTGTGCTTCATTCAACCGACGAACGCTTAGGCGTCGGTCGGAGTTTGCTGAACAGTTTTTCGGCTCAGATTTTGCGTACATTATGCCGTCGGATCCTCCGACTACCCAAATTGTTAAAAAACGCAAAGAAAAAGACCGACACTCGCGGTCCGCGGTTTTGGTCGAAACCATGGTTAAGCAAACCGCGAGTGTCTCGGTTTCGGCCGAAACCGAGAAAACTGATCAAAGTACAGCTGAATCAATGACTACTACTGAGGTTCCTGCTACCTTACTTGAATCGGCCTCAGAAATTTTACCTACAACAGTGGTTACTAGTGACTTATCAGACACCATCCCTTTGGATGTCTCTACCCCAGCACGTGGTGCTGCTAGGCCTCCTGCAGCCATGTCTATTAAGGCCTTTGCCAGGGCTAAAGCAGCCAAATCTACTAAATCAGTGCCTGTTAAACCCCCTCAACCAGGCCCACTTCTAGTTCACAAATGCTTACTCTGGCAGAAGATTTAATATCCTTAATTAGGGGATCTCAATCTCACCCAGACAGGGCCTCTCAGCCCCCAGAAAAGAGACCTAGAGCAGAGCCCCCCGAGCCTGTGTCCTCGGATGATTCTGCGGATGACTCGGATATTACAGACCAGCCAGAGGCTCCTTTCTCCAATTATGAAGACTCAGATGCTGAAGAATCCATTCCAGCTGCTTCTCCACCAGAAGAATTCTCCTTTGGGGAAACCTTACATGCCATGCGAGAACAATTCCAATGGCAGGAACAGGATTTCTCAGATTCCAGAAAAAGACTTAGGACTTTTCTGCACCTTCCACAACACAGGCCCTTAGCTATACCTCCTGTCCTCTCTGTTGTGGACTATGCATTTAATGATGTCTGCACTGCACCAGATTCCTTACCTCCAGCCCCTGCCAAACCAGATAGATTTTACAGGGTGCCAGACACTCATCATCACCTATACAAGGCCCCACTTGCAGACCCCAAAACTATATCCCAGGGGCCTAAGGCAGTAGCCTCGACCACAGCAAAAAAAAAAAAACCCTATTCCTTCTGAAAGGGAAGCCAGGTCTTTAGACAGATGGGGCAAAAAAGTTTACACCTCAGCTACTCTCTCAGCTAGAGCTTTAAACTGTCAGTTTCACACGATACAATACCAAGAGTTTATGCTTGATCAGTTAACTAAAAAGCTATCCTCTGATGACTCTATAGATAAGAAATATGTATTAGAAATGGTAATTAACATACAACAGGTTAGTAACCATTCCTTAAAATGTGGCTATGATGCACTGGAGGCTTCATTTAGATCAGCCATGACTGGCACAGTGATAAGAAGACATGCATGGCTGAAGGAACAGGTCTTACCGGATCATGTTAAAGCTAAGTTATTAGATGCTCCTATGGATAAGGCCAGTTTGTTTGGTACACCTGCCCAGCAGGTAATGAAGAAAATGGAAGAAAAGGCAAAATCTATACAAACGGTTAAAGATTTCTTGCAGGTTCAGCCCCCAAGGTTTAGCAGGAACTGGCCTGCCAAAAATTGGTCCTTTCCTGACTCCACAAGATCCCAAAGGGGCAGGAATAGACGTTCCAGAGGCAGAAATCAATCCAGAGGGGTGCCTACAGAGGACGACAGTGGCAAGGTAATAACAGAGGCACAGACACAGCCACTACCACTACAACAGCACAATCACAGTGACTTGATTCTAACTCCGCCTACCAGGGAACAAATAGCAGCACCATTAGGCGGAAAATTAACCTTATTTTCAAGAACTGGCACTATATCACAAAAGACAAGTGGATTTTGCAAACCATAGACCAAGGTTACGGTTCCACTTCCACACTTTACCAGTCAAAGAGGAATGCCAAACCTGCCTCCAAATCAAAAACAGAAGCTCTACAGCAGATAATGCAATTAACAAAAATGAGAGCTGTGGAAAGAGTACCAATAACAGAACAAGGCAAAGGATTCTACTCCAGACTATTCCTAGTTCCAAGAAAGGAAAAAGTTGGAGACCTATTCTCGACCTGTCCACCTTAAATACATACATCATTGTCCCAAAATTCAAAATGCTGACCCTACAGCAACTTCTTCCCATGCTGGGCAAGGAGTGTTGGCTGGTAACTCTAGATCTCAAGGAGGCATACCTGCACGTCCCCATTCGACCAATTTGCAGAAGATACCTCAGATTTCTTGCAGGATCAGAGCACTATCAATTCTCAGCATTGCCCTTTGGCTTATCTACTGCGCCCAGAGTATTCACAAAATGCCTGGCATCAGTAATCGCCCACTGCAGACTACAGGGAATCCAAATTTATCCATACCTGGACGACTGCCTGCTACAAGGGGACAACAAAAGCAAGCTGACAACAGATTTACAAAGGGTCATTTACTTGCTACAAGCACTGGGATACACAGTCAATTTACAAAAGTCAAGGCTGATACCATCCCAAACAAGGACTTTCTTGGGCGCGGAATTGGACACAGTAAAACAAATGGCATTCCTAACTGCAGAAAAACAAAAAGAACTCCCACTTTACTTCTTGGCACTAACAAGACAGAACAAGCTAACAGCAAGAAAAGTTCTGCAGGCCTTGGGCTTCATGGCATCATGCATAATCTTGGTTCCACATGCCAGACTACATATGAGAAAACTACAGTGGTACCTAAAGAATTTATGGTCCCAACACAGGCACAGCCTAGAAGCAGAAATTCCACTAATCCCATGCCTAAAGCAGGAGTTCCTATGGTGGGCTCAAGCATGCCAGTCAAACCCAGGCCTACCCTTTCACAACTGTCAAGCAAGCCAAACCATCACAACAGACGCCTCAGACCTAGGATGGGGGCTCACATGCTGGACAAATGCGTACAAGGATTGTGGGCCAGGACCAGCTTCACCTGCACATCAACCTAAAAGAAATGCTGGCAGTAAAACTGGCAATCCAAAAATTCAGACCATTTCTCAAAGAAGGCCATTTGATGATAAGGACAGACAACACCACAGTCATGTGGTACATCAACAAACAGGGAGGCACTCATTCATACCCCCTATGCAGAATGACTTTGGACCTTTGGAACCTGGCACTCAGCTACAACATCCAGTTACAGGCAATATTTGTACCGGGAAAGGAGAATACTCTAGCAGACATGTTAAGCAGAACCACCTCGGATGCTCACGAATGGATGCTACACCCGGACATCTTCAAGACCATCTCAAAGAAATGGGGAATGCCACAGATAGATCTATTCGCTTCCCCTCTCAATCACCAGCTCAAAAAATTCTGCACAAGGACATTCCACCCACTTGCATGGAAAGTGGATTCGCTCTCCTTCAACTGGAAAGGCCTAACAGCATATGCATTCCCACCTCTTCCCTTGATACACAAGGTATTACTAAAAATCAAGGAGGAACGCCCAAGGATAATCCTGATAGCTCCGAACTGGCCAAGACAACACTGGTACCCATTGCTGAGGAGCATGTCTCGGGACACAATGTGGTCAATACCCCTGATGCCTTTGATGTTAACTCAGAACAACTACAGCATCATGCATCCAAACCTAAAAACGTTGCAACTGACTGCATGGAACATCACATAGCAGCAACTAATCCAGAACTTTCCCAAAGGGTTAAAGACATTATCCTTGAAGCCCGCAGACCTTCAACAAGAAGGAACTATGCAGGAAAATGGAAAAGGTTTGTCATTTGGAGTGCTGAAAGAGGAAAAGATGTGTCGAATATAGATATTGCTAACATTCTGGAGTATTTGGCAGAGCTTCTACATACAGGCCTGTCCTACTCCTCCATCAAGATACACGCATCAGCTGTTTCAGCAGAATACAGCTTTCATCCACCTGTCTTTTCACATCCTCTACTCAGGCAGTTCCTCAGAGGGATCAAGAATGTAAAACCTCCTAGGAAACCACCATTGCCAGCTTGGGATTTGAACTTTGTGCTAGAAAAGTTGACACTCGCACCTTTTGAACCAGCAGCAACAGCAGACCTACAGCATCTATCATGGAAAACTGCTTTCCTACTGGCAATAACCTCAGCAAGGAGGGTTTCTGAACTTCAGGCCCTAATGGCAGTACAACCCTTCCTAATCTTCCACCAAGGTAGAGTGTCCATGAGGACTAATCCTACATTTATGCCTAAGGTGGTATCCAGAGTGTCTTTAAACCAGGCAATCCACCTACCTACCTTCTTCCCCAACCCACAAAACAGAGGGAAAGACTGCTGCATACCTTGGATGTACATAGACAGCTACGCTACTACCTGGACAGAACAAAAGTAACAGAAAAACTGACCAGCTTTTTGTAGCCTATGCAACAGGAAGGGAAGGAAAAGCTATTTCCAAACAGACAATCTCCAAATGGATAGGAAATTGCATACGATTCTGTTACTCCTTCCATGGAAAACCAATTCCACAGAACATAAGGCCTCATTCTACAAGGGCAACAGCCACTACCACAGCCTTCTTACGAGGAGTGGCAACCAAGGACATTATTGAGGCGGCTACTTGGACCTCCGTGCATACATTTGCCAAGCATTATAATTTACCTCTGTATTCCAGATCCCGAGCAGGGTTTGCCACTGCTGTACTGCAAGGGATCCTAACCACACCATAATCTATTCTTCCTCCTCCCTAGTTGGCTATGGTATTCTACCCAGTTGTTATGACTGCAGATGCATCCATGAAGGACATAGTACAGTTTTGTACCTACCATAAATGTAGATGTCCGAACTGGATAGCATCTGCAGTCAGGATTACCCTCCCTCCTTCCCCTCTGTGGTACTCCTAGGGTATTTACCCTCCTAATAGCTAGCTGGTGGGGGAGTCTCTTATGGTGTATTTGTTTGTATATATGTACATACATGCTTATTTTTGTGTTTGCCTTCTATCTTTTTGGAAACATTGGCATTTACCCAAAATTTAGCCTTCCAAGAGGGCAACTGGCATCTGGGGCAAGAAACACTGAGGAAAATGGCGTCGGCTGATGCCTTTATACCCGAAGACCAGCAGAGATGACGTCGGGTGAAGTGCGACATCAGCCGAAGCCGGACCCAGACTTTGGAATCCGGCCGACCGAAGGGCTGCCTGACGACAGGACAACCCAGTTGTTATGACTGCAGATGCTATCCAGTTCGGACATCTACATTTATGGTAGGTACAAAACTGTACTTTTTACACCTTCCAGACTGAGATAAGATCCCTTTGGGATCTTCCCTTCTTGTTAATTATTATATATTTTTCATTTATTTCTGTTTCATTTAAATATACGCATTTATTCATATTAACTTTTTTAAAAATTTGAATATACCTGCTGTTTATTATGTTGTTTATTCGTCTGATTATTCTAAGGTTACTGCTGTGTTGTTTGAATACATAATACTACTTTTAAACAGTTACAGGGCATTTCTAAAGTGCTTTATGACTTGTACTGGAAACTGAAGTTCTGTGGTATCTACTGAACACTAGGGATTCCCTCATGTAGAGCTGCAATTTAATCACACTTTTTGTTTTTATCTGCTAAATTTTGAAGTTCTGACAGGGAAGTATTGTGTTTTGTCACTTTTTTCTTCTTTGTATATTCTCTACTGATATAGCACTGCTGTAATCATTTTTAAAGTAAAGTCATGATTTTACTGCAAATTACTTTATTTGCATTTTTCTGTGGAGATCTTTTTTTCCATTTCTGACAAGGGATCTCAAAGTAAATTCTTACTTATGATGTTTTAAAGAGTTTCTGTATGGTTTAAGGGAATATATTTGATTTTTGGGCACTATTTCAGCAACTTAATTTTTCTTCATTATAAACTTCTTTCTGCCATAATTTATTCAGTTTTGTCCTCTTTTTTTTGTGTGGGGGCATAGTTAATAGTTTCTGTTATTGCTGTCCTTAGTCAGCCCTTAATAGTGTCAGTGCATTATTCTGGCTGGTGCAGCCAAACATACCTCAGCCTAAGTTTTGTGAACCTGTTGTTGCCGTAAACTGGCCCACAGACCACTTTTTTCCCATTACCCTCTGGTACGATCCTGCAACCCTCTTTGGTGCAGGGGTCCGACCCATCCTACAGGGCTGTTCCAGTACCTGGTTCAGGTATAGGAGAATCAAACCCTTTAGGTGCTGGAGAGAATCACACTGCAGACAAGATTATTGCCATGTATTGGGCTGATGTGTTTTCCTTAGCTTACAGTGTTTTGCAGTCAGCTAATCTAGGAGACTATGCTCTTGTTCAGAATAACTGTGGGGCTACCTTTTCTAAAGATAAGTCTACAGCTGCAGATTTTGATGGGGATTGTTGTATTGAGAATATGCATTGTTACATAACCAGAATTTTTCTGAGGATTTAAAAAAATAAGATTTTGAATGTTCCTTTTAAGTTCTGAATTGGTGTTCTCAAACAAGGTGTCCAACTGCAAAGGGCAGAACAAATAAAATTCTCAGCCTAATAAGAATCGGGGTACCAAGAGGAAATGTCAGGAAGGTAATACTTCCAAACCATATACAAGAAGAATAACTATGCCAAGACTCTGGAATCCCGTTCCTCCTCCTTTTTTTTTTTCCCCAGGGCTTTTTGCTCAGCAGCCAGCCTGGCCACAGATAGTCTCAGAAAAAATGGGTTCTGAGAATAATTCAGAGAGGATATTCTTTGACAGTGGACAGAAATTCTGAAACTACCCAAATTCAGAATGCTTACCCTGCAGATGGATCACTATTTCATGGTGACTGTAGATCTAAAAGATAAAATGTTTTCATCACTTTAAAAAGTCCTGTCTCACATCTTCTCAAAGAATAGTCTTCCTGAGATGCGTGATAGGCACAGAAAATGAATGCCTTTTCTACCAGGAGACAAAGTCCTGACTTAACAGAACATTTTCAGGATTTTACTATTCAAGATGCTGTCTCTCCAAGAGAATTTCTCAGAATTCTTGGTCTCAGTGCATCAATGACGACTCTTATGATAGCACTGGTCAGACTCCATATCAGAAAGATTCAATGTACTAAAAAAAAAACTTGTTAAACTCAGCTCCTGCATCCCTTACAGTTCCAGGTACCAGTGCTGGAATTTGTGTGATGAGAGTTACAGTGGTGGAAGGATCAGATATCTCTCAATCCAGGTCTACGTTTCTCCTTCCAAACCCCAGTTCAGTCAGTCCAGATGGACTTGTCAGCTTTGGCGTGGGGAGCAGTGTCCAGGGGAGGTCAAGTGCAAGGCAGATGGGCTCCTTTGGATGCTACAAAGACAAAGCACATAAATGTCAAAGAAATGTTAACAGTGATTAAGCCCTTAATTTTTTTTTCACCACATATGGTCTCCAGGTCACCTTTTACTGGTCACAGACAACACCACAGTCATGTGGTACCTGAACAAACAAGCAAATGGGTACAAGACATACCCTCTTTGCTGGTTGGCAGTGATGGCCTGAGAGATAGCATTAAGGCATTCACTGACACACATACATCCTGTCAGAACAAAGCATATTGGCAGACAGATCCTAGATGGACCCTCATGAGTGAAAATTCGGGGCAGAGGTCTTCTAGGATTTGGTCCAGATGTGGGGAACACCTCAAATAGATTTGTTCACCTCCTTTCAAAACAGAGAGTTAGAAAACTTCTGTTTGAGATATCCTTTTATGCATGTCCACCCTTTCCACTGATATCCAAGATACTCCTGAAGATTCAGAAAGAATGTCCAAAGATCATTTTAGCAACCCCCTTTTGACCTAGGCAAAGTTGGTTCTCCCTTTTAATGGAACTGGCCAAGGGCAATCACCGCAAGCTTCCTCACACCCTGGATCTGTTCACACAGTGTCAAGGGTGACTAGTGCTCTCCAACTTAGAGTAATTGCAGCTGACAGCTTGGTTCATTCTGTCTTGATACCTTTTAGGCACTTGTCCCATGATGATGTGCAGCAGGTACTGAAGATGGAAAAAAAATGTAAGTAGAAAATCTTATGTTTCCAAGTGGAAGAGGTTTTCTTGGTACTGCCTAACCAGTAACAGAGGACCAAGTATGGTGTTTGCTCCTCTGGTTTTGAAATATTTGTGTGAACTACTCAGTGATGGCTTACCTTATGTTTCTATTAAACAAACAAAACGTGGACCATAAACCTGGTAACTAGTAACTGAAAAAATGGTCTGGATGCATCGGAAAGCAATAAATAATTTATTCCACAGATAAATACAAGCGCTTTCACCCGGCCCTAGTGCTGGGCTTTTTCAAGTAAAACAAATGCATACAAACACAGACCAGTATAAATACTCTTCCCTTAAAAAAAAAGGTGCCAAAAATCCCTTAAAGGGACATTTACATTCATTGCTCTAAAATAAATATGTCCCTTTGTTAGGTAACATCCAACATCTTTCAAAAACAAAAATAAAAAATGATGCTGAAAACAACTTTGGGAGAGCACTGATGATACAGTACAACAGTTTCTCTGGTGAAGTTAAAAGGGTTGTAGAATCTAACTGGAATATGTTAAATTACAATCAAGAAATTGTGGACAGAGTAGGTAGTTCGCCCTGCTTTGTTTACAAAACAGGGGTCAGTTTGAAGAAATTGTTTGAAACAAACAAAAAGATAGTCACTAAAGATTCATGGGTAGGGACCAAGAAATGTGGCAGGTGCCCTTATTGTAGCTACATCATTGACAAAGCGTAAATTATTTTAGAAAATAGCATGAACAGTAGAATCACTTTTGTGAGGGGTAATTGTCAGACTAGGGGTATTGTTTACTTAGCTGTTTGCAGGGACTGCCCCAGTTTTTATGTAGGTAAGTCTGAGGGGACACTAAGTAAAAGAATATATGAACACACCTACATATTAGAAAGAAAAATGTGAACAATGCACTTTATAGGCACCTGCAAGCTGAAACCACACACAATGGTTTTAGGTTTGGAATTTTGGAACATGTAGTAATTGACCCTAGGGGAGGGGACTGGGAAAACTGATTGTGTTGTAGGGAGACCTACTGGCAGATTAAATTGAACACAACCAGTTACCCAGGGATCAATGATCATATTTCAATTAAACCTTATCTAATTAAAAAAGCAAAAAGATTTTAGTCACCCATATAAACTTACATTGTTCTTATTGGGCAACCACAATATGGGTTTAAATATTCTGTATTGATGTACTTTATGAATGGAGAATAGTGCAATATTTTAAACACATCTATTTATATGTTTTATATACTTTTCATATATATTTTGTGTTTTGCACTTTGCTACGCAGTTTTATTTTTAGAGCAATGAATGTAAATGTCCCTTTAAGGGATTTTTTGGTGCCTTTTTTTTAAGGGAAAGAGTATTTATATTTATTTGTTTATTTATTGACATTTGTTAACCGGGTTTGTCCAACTGGGCTTGTGGCCCATTTTCAGTGGAGACCCGAGGAGAAAAGCTCCAGTAATACATTTTAAAACAAGTACAATTTTAAACAATATTGATATAATAGCAGTTATAGCAAAACGATTCACATATGTTGGGATACATGCATAAAGTTAAAGTTGCATTAAAAAGAAGCTAAGTAACAGTTTTACATTGATATAGTTCAATAGGTCAACAATGAACATTTTTTGTTTGTATAAAATTGTGCAAATGCATAGTAGACACATTGGAGAGAGAGGTGTAATGAGGTACTAAGTGTGGTCCTTTTGAGGGTACATAAAGGGAAGGAAGACTAGGTAGGGTCATGGCAAGGGCAGGTTCTGGAATTGAGAAAATAAGCTTTTAGTTCATTTTTAAAGTGTGAAGTTTGGGAAATTGAACGTAAGTCAAGGGGAAGTTTGTTCCAAGCATGGGCAAGGGAGTGTTTGTAGAGTAGTTTGCCTACTGATCTTTTTGGGTGGTAGATATCAAGTAATTGTTGGTTAGAAGTACGGAGGGTCCGGAATGGGATGTAGATGGAGACTAAGGAAGATAGAGATGGACAGAAGGAGGGTTTATAAAGAATAGAGTGTAGCATATGAAACTGATAAGATAGCAGAAACTGGGGAAGTTCAAGCCATTGAAGAGAGTTTAAAGAAATGCAGTGTTGTGAGTTGTATGGGGAGTTAGTAATGAATCTGGCTATCTTATGGTAAGTCTGTTGCAGTTTGTTTAGAGTGGAGGCCTGGATATTGGTAAGAACTGGGGCGGCGTATAAGAGGGAGGGGAGGAGGAGTGCCTGGCCCAGGGTAATTCTAGATTCAGGGGTTAGGAATTTTTTGTTCCGATATAGCAGACCTAGTTTCTGGTTTGTTTTTTTTATACATTGGAGTATGTGTAGGTTGAACTTGAGTTCGTCATCGATAATGACCCCTAGGAGTTTTGTGTGGGGGTCAGGTTGGATATTTGTATTGTTAGAAGATGTAATAAAAAAGGAGGTTTTGTGATGAGAAAGAGAACGGGAAAGGAAAAGTAGAAGTTTGGTCTTTTTGGGATTTAGGATGAATAGGTTGTGAGAAAGCCATTGTTCAGTGGATAGTAGGGCCTGTTGGGTCAGGGAGTGTAGTTCAGGAATGTTATTTGAGATGGATATAAGTGTGGAGTCGTCTGCATACTGAATAAGGGAGGATTCTTTGCATGAGGTGTAAAGATCATTGTTGAAGATGTTAAACAAAAGGGGTCCCAAGATGGAGCCTTGTGGAACACCAGTGGAGATGGGAAGGAAAGGTGAGGAGGATGAGAGCCATTTGACAGATTGTTCCCTGCCAGATAGGTAACTATTAAACCAGGCAAGTGCAGAGGGGGATAGGTGGAGATTTGCGAGTTTGGATAGTAGTAGAGGATGAGAGACAGTATCGAAGGCTTCAGAGAGATCTAGGAAGAGACAGGAAATTAGTTTATTGTTGTCTAGGGCCTTTGCAGTGATATGAGTGAAGGAGAGGAGGGCAGTGGTGGTGCTGTGGTGAGGACGAAATCCATGTTGGGTAGGGGTAAGCAAGTGGTGTGTGAGGAGGTGATTGAGAAACTGTGAGTGAATACATTTTTCTAATATCTTGGAGAGGGGGGACAGAATGGCAATGGGTCGGTAGTTTGAGGGGTCAGTGGAGTTTCCACCTTTATGAAGAGGGATAGTGAAGAAAGATTTCCAAAGGGTGGGGACAGTTGATTCCAGAATAGATCGATTAATTAGTATAGATACAGGATAGGCAATTGAGTCAGCAGCAAGTTTGAGGAATGTAGGAGATAGATTGTCAGTGGAAGGAGAGCAGGATTTTAGCTTGAGTAGTAGAGATTTGATGTAAGTAATGGGAACTGGCTCAAAAGAAAACAAAGTTGTGTTAGTGGGACTTGGAGAGGTGGGTGTCGAAGTAGAGTTTGGCTTAGAGGTTACCAGATTTTGGATGGAAGAGATAAAGTGTTTATTCAGGAGGGTAGCTGTTTCCTGAGAGGAAGAAGAGTTAGGGTATGGGGAGTGATTAGAGGGCTTTCCAGGATAGAGGATGTTGTTGAGAGTTGACCAAAATTTTTGATGATTGGATTTGTTGTTAAGCTGAGCAGAGCTATAGTAATTTTTGTCATTAGTTGTGTATTTTTTTGCAAAGTTCCTCAGTTGCCTGTATTTTTGAAGAAAATGTGGTTGTTTAGTTTTAGTCCAGGTTTTCCAAGCATTATCTCTTTGTTTCATAAGGGACCTAGTCTCTTTGGAGAGCCAGGGAGCATGGTTTGATTTTACTCTGATCTTCCGAGAGGGAGCCAAGGAGTTTATAGTATTCATGAAGATGCTATTGAAAGTGCTTACAGCATCGTTTAGGGGGAGGTGTTTTAGAATGGACCAATCTGTGTTGTGGAGAATGGAGTTAAATTGGGATGAATTGAAAGTCGATAGTTTTCAACAGTCTTTGTGAAGGTGGGGTTTAGGAATATGGGAGTAGTGTCTTAAGATGGTGGTAGGGAGGTGATCACTGAGGGAGTCAGGTAAGGTGGTGGGATTGTGGTATTGGTGGGGGGAATTGGTATGTGTTTGTTTTACTTGAAAAAGCCCAGCACTACGGCCTGGTGAAAGCACTTGTATTTATCTGTGGAATAAATTATTTATTGCTTTCCGGTGCATCCAGACCATTTTTTCAGTTACTATGTTTCTATTAAGTTATTAATTTATTTATTGATATTTGTTAACTGGGGAAGTCTGACTGGGTAATAAACACCCATTTTCACCAGAGGCACCGGAAGAAAAGCCCCAGAAAGTTAAATAACATCAACTAAAACAGTGGTTTCTATGCATACAGTTTAACAGTGGAATATATAGGGTACAGTAAAGCATGAGGAGACACCGGTGATGCTTTTGCTTATTATCTACTTTTTGGAGGTAAAGGCTAATGTCAAGGGTCTTTGGCTGACCAAGTTTGTAGATGACTGGAAACGGGACTATCATAGATTCCCCCACGACAGAAACATCTTAGAAGAGGGTCTGACACAAAGACAAATGACTGGTGCAAAAGTCATGGACTGAAACTCCATGCCAAGAAATGCATTATAATGCCTTTTAGGAAAACTGCCACCCAGGCTAATTACTCCATCGATAAGACATCCCTTATCTGGCATTTGACCAACATGTTGCCAAGGTAATAAGAAAATCATTCTGTGTCACCGAATTTGTAAGTAAGGGCATGGCATCCAGGTCCAAGGAAGTCATACTGCCACTTTATTTCTTCCTTTTTAGACCTATCATTGAGTATAATGCTGCCTTTGGCATGTACTTGCTCAGATGTATACAATAGTGGGAACATCCACAAAGGTTCCTTACTAGGAGAATCCAGGGTATAAACAAGTTGCCCTATATGGATTGCCTTAAAGCCCTACCACTATACTCTGTCTCCTACAGGTTACTAAGAGGCAATATATGCATGGTATACAAGGTGTCCTTGGATCCAGATCTGATGGATCTTTTGCACCTCCACAAAAACAACAGCATCAGAACCACTAGATCCTTTCAGTTTTGTTTGTGACCCAAATTAGACATGTTGTTGAGAGAGATATGTATCGCAGGGGATCCTCATGCTCTGGAACAGGGTCCCCATCCATGTGAAGCAGAGTCCATCCCTAACCTTATTTAAGCGTGTCCTTGACCAGTGGATGGGAAATTGGAAATTCATTTTGGGCCTGGCCCTCACGGTCTCTGATAGATGCAGACAGTAATGCCCAAACTTGCATAACCCCCCATAACCACTAGAAATGTCCTAACTAACATAACCTCTCCTAATAAATATCCATGATACATAGGGACAGAATTGGGTTGGATTGCACTTCTAGGCTTGTAAAGGACCTGGTGGTCGTTAGCCTAGTGTGTAACTATGAACCTGTTCAATATGACAATAAGTATATAAACATTATAAGAAACATAGTCTGCTATGCTAGGAAGTGATTAAAAAGATGATACAAGTCCCCCTTGCGAATAGGGAGAAGGCAAGTGTTGAAAGGGTATAGACAGATAGTTTGATGAAAGGTTGGTAAAATGTAAAGTATTTTTTTATGTAGAACATTCAGGAGAGTTGCATGGGCATAGCCATGAGGTAGTGAAAAATTCTTTGAGAGAGGACTGAAATTACACAGAGGCTTGATATATTTCCAATTGAATTTGGGATAGAGTTTGCCTGTGCAATGTGACTTTTTTTTCATACTTTTTTGATTTATAGATTTCAAGCAGGTTTTTGTCTTGAGATTGCAGAAGGAGATTTGAGAGAGAGTGATGAAGTACAGAAGAGATAGTATGGTAGGTAGAGGAGATATATAGTGTTTTATGGGTTAGAAGAAGTTGTCTGTAGGGTAGTTGTTGTGGGAGTTCTAACCAGATGAGAGCACATAATGGAGAGCAGTGCTGTCTTACTGTAGCATTGCTCCAGTTGTGATTTAAGAGCGAGAGAGATCTGGATGTTGTCAAAATAGGTGAGCCATAGAGAAGAGAGGGTAAAAGATGAAGAGTTAACTGTGGTGATTCTATTTGGAAGGTATAAGTAATTGTTTTGCTTTATATAGCAGACCTAGCTTTTGATGATTTTTTATACAGTTTTTTATGTCAAGATCCATCTTTAAGATGTCATCTATGGTGGCTCCAAGCAATTTGGTATGGGTAACTACTTCAGTAGCTGTATTGTTTAGAGAGAATGTGGAAGTTACTTTTAGAATTGGCATGGGACGTCGGAAAAACAGTAGTAGTTTAGTCTTTTTGGATTTAAGTAAAAGTTTTTTTTCAAGCACCTTTATATAATTATCTCTGACATAGGCAAATTTGCATTCATATAAAAGTAATTAAACTATATTTAATATAACAGACATTATACTTCACATATATTGCTATATATAATGTAACCTAAGCAACATTACATAAAATATTCAAATCCTGCCTTTTTTCAAACAAGAAACATAAGCCATCACTTAAACTAAAACCATCACTTACTACATAGGCAGTCATACATTTATATAAATGAAAACAAACCATACCGACAAAATCCTAGTTGCAAGCATTTTACATCGCAAACTGTATTGACACACTCCCAGTTGCAGTTTTATCTCCGTTACTATATTCACTACTTTCAGTATAGTTGGTTTAGATTTTGATTTCTGTTTTCTAGTAATTGCTTTTTTGGCAGCCACCATTATTAGACACAGAAAGGCCTTACCATGTCTAAGCAATTCCAATTCTGTATCATAGCTCAAAAAAATCATCTCCCTCATCAGACAGTGCATACTGCAGGCAATCTTGAAAGTCTGCCAATTCACCGCACTCCCAGAAAATATGTTCCCAATTTAACTCTTTCTTCCCCCTTACACCTCCAACATTTGCTGTCTGCCTGAGGAAAAATTCTTTGGAGTTTACTTGGGTTATAGAAATATCTATGTAAACATTTCCAGGCAAAAATTCTAAATCTTCTAGATTTTGTTGCATATTTGGGAGACATGCATATATCCTCCCATTGTTTCTTTGTGAATTGCTTATCCAGTCCCTCTTCCCAATCCTTTCTAACTTCCTCTGATTGATTCTTATAGTTATCATGCAGTATTTTATATGCTTTACTAATTATTCCTTTTTTAATGGCAGTTTCTGTTCTAGATTCTACAAAAAACGTTACCATTGCTGGCTTTTCGTTTAGGACCCTGTATTTCTTTCTCTTTGCCTATGCTTTGATGTTAGGAAGGCAATGTTTAACATGCAATCCAAATACATTCTTGGTATCTTCCCATTCTATCATCTTTCCCTCTCTAGTTATTTGCTCCCAATACATTGGTTCTTTTGCCAGTTTTCCCAAATAAATTCCAGCCTCCTGTTGTCTCTATCCCTAATTACAGTCATCCCTATTGGCAGAATTTCCTTTCTGCAATCCTGGGTTGGCTTAGTTCTTAGAATACTTTCTGCTACTTTATGGATGTAATATTCTGTATGATTATGGTTATTCTCTTTAAAGGCCTGCATCCAAAATCCTAGTCTCTCCTTGTTTCTTGAGCTTCCCCCATTTCATCATCATCCCATTCCACTTTGAATTATAGTTTTCTGCGTGTGCTGTGTTTAGGAGTCTTAACTGTATTTCTCTAAAATACTCCTTCAAATTGGGTAATCCCAGCCTGCCCTGTTCTACTGGAAGAATCAGTTTATCCCACTTGACCCTTGCCATATTTCCTTCCAGATAAAGCCCTTCAGTTCTTTATTAATTGCTAACCACAACTTCTCCTATTATTGATACAAATATGCCTGACCTGTATACAAGACCAAAGGGACTGTCCATATCCATATAACAAAGTTTCAGTTTTCTCATTTTTGTATTATCTTTTGTTTAGTCTAAGTCAAAGATGATTTTGATGTATCCACAGTTCAACTGAGTTAAAAGCATCTTGTGCCTGTGTTGTAGTTGTAGTAGGGTGTCAGATGAGCAGATGAGAATTTGGTCATCTGCATTCTGAAAAAGGCAAGCTTGCAGGGTGAGGTACACAGGTTATTGATGAAAATATTAAAGAGCAGTGGACTGAGATTACAGGCTTCAGGAACACCTATTTTAACGAGGAGGAAAGGAGAAAGGGCCATTTGACAGACTGATGTTTTTCAGATAGATAGTGAAAGAACCATAGAAGAGTTGGTTTAGAAAGGCCTAGAAGAGGACAATTGAGTCAGAAGTTTCTCATGTAATGTAGTGTCAGAGGCTTTTGAGAGATCTCTAAAGACAGAAGAGATGAACTTTCCTTTGTCTCTAGCCTTATTAATAATGTCACAAAATATGAAGTACTATGGCCTGGTCAGAAAACCTGTTGTATAGAGGATGAGAGATCATTTTATAAGAGGTACTGAAGGAGTTGCTTATGAATACACTTTTTCCAGGCTGTTAGAAGGGTGGACAAGATTGCAGTTGGCGTAAAGTTAGAGGTTTCAGAAGAATTACCTCCTTTATGGAGGGGAATAACAAAAATAATTTTTTCCACAGGGCAAGGATATGGGAGTCTTGAATCGATCTGTTGATGAGAATTGAGGTTGGGTATGCAATAGAGTCTGCGGTGAGCTTAAGGTACTCAGCATGGAGATCATCAACAGAAGGAAAACAGGGGTTCCATTTCCTTTAGTACCTGTCTAACATATGATGTGGAGACAAGTTGTAGATTAAAGGCAGGAATGTCAGAGCTAGTAGAATGTTGAGGTTGATTAAATGGTTGGGGAGAGCTGGTGGTAAGAGAAGCTGTGATATCTATGAAGAAAGTGTTGCATTTGGTAGCCATTTCTGAATGGTATAAGTCTGGATAAAGGTTTAATGAGAAAGGAAAGCCAGGTTGAAGAACTTTCTTAACCGAGTTCCAGAATTTCTTTGGATTTTTTTTTTTGATATTATCTTGTGGGCCTGTGTAGTATTTTTTTGTCTGGGTGAATTTGCTCCTTGATGAGCTTATGTAACATTTGTATAGATGTAAGGTTTGAGGGGTTTTATTTTTGTGCCATTGTTTCCATGCATCAGTGGATGCCTTCTCAAGCTCCAGAGCAGGCTAGATTCTTTCTCCAGTTGCAGAGTGGACCTTGTATGTACCATTCTCCAGGTAGAGTAAGCTTTGGGAATCTACCCATATGACACTGAGGCAGTATGAATAATGAACATTACATTTCCATGCTTCAAGGTGCATCTTGCAGCCATCTCAGCTTGTCTGCCCATGAACCCCCCCCCTTCATCTCTTTTTTTTTGGTCAAACAGTGAAAGGAGTGTTGCACTTGAGACCTCATCGAAAGAAAATTCCTTCTTGGGTTCTTAAACTTGATCTTGACAAACTGACCAAATTTCCTTTTGAACCTGCTTTTTGGGCTGATATAAAGTTCATCACTTTGAAAACTGTTCTGCTTATTGCTCTAACATCTGCAAGGTGACTGAGATGAAGCTCTCATGGTGGGCCAACCTTATCTGATTTTCCACAAGGACAGGGTTGTTTTACGCACTAATCCAACTTTTAAGCTAGAAGTTGTTTCTGACTTTACCCTCAATCAAGCCATCAATCTCCAAGTTTTTTTTCTGGAAACTGAAACTAAGGGAGAGAAGATTCTGTTTACCTTGGTGTGACACCCGTGCACTGACCCAGTAATCAAGGAGCCTCAATCCTCACACTAATACCAGTGAGGGACGTGCGCATTGGGAGAATGAACAGTACACACACAATAAAGTACAATTTCCCGTAAGAGCAAACAGAGATCACAGTCAGTCTGGGGCTGGTTTCTCCCTTTCTCTCCAGATCCCCAGTAAGACTCCCCACTGGCATAACTATAGGGTTCAGATCTCAGCCGAATGGTCAAGCCAAAGCCTCTAGCACCCTCTATGTCCAACCAGTGCTTTGTGTCCCTGTCCAAGTAGCTGACACACACACACACACACACACACACACACACACACACACACACACACACACACACACACACACACACACTTTTAGACTTTAAAAACCACTGTCTGTAGACACACACACACACACACACACACACACACACACACACACACACACACACACACACACACACACACACACACACACACACACTTTTAGACTTTAAAAACCACTGTCTGTAGACATAATAGTGTGTACTACTGTAAGTTGTACATTTACTCTCACTAGCCAGGACAGCCAGCAACCAAACTGTATCTGTTCCTAGACCTAGTCTGCCTTCCTCTCTCTTTTAACCTCTGTTTTTAACTCCTATCCTACCATACTCAAACTTTGACTTCTGCTACCTTCCTTTCTCTCTCCCAATAGACGCTACTATTGCTATTTCACCTCTGTCCACTAGGTGGCAATATTTCTTTAGTCCTTGCCTATTCTCTCCAAACTCACCTTATAGGCATCCTGATTCCCATATCTTGTTTCAGTGTATAGTCCCTCTCTACCCTCCTACCTTTTACATTCTTCACTGCTTAACCACTTTGCATAATCTAACTACTATCCAGGCTATCTGTTACGTACCTCTCACCACCTATACTTACCTTAACAATCAACATCTCTGATTGTTTTCCTAGGGTTCTCTTCTTCTTTTGCTCTTCCTGCTCCGTTCACCCTGTGGGCTCACTCCGCTCCCCTACTCTGCCCCCAAATTCCACACGCCCCCAGTGGTCTTAAGCATATACACCACTTGCCACACCCACTACACTATCACCAAACACAAACTCCTCCCCCTTAAAGTACTAGCTCTCATCTCCCACCAGTCCTTACCCTTCTATCTTATCTGCAAATATCCCTGCATATCTACCTCATTCATATTGTTCCTACAATGCCTCCACTAATGTACCAAACATGCCACAATCCCTTATTTTTACTATCACTGCTAACTGTCCTAACTGTACCCTGTCTACTTACTCAGTATGAACACCATACATATCTAGGATTTCACTACCACATTAGGCAAACTTCTATACCTACACTTAACCTTCAAATTAGTCTCAACAACTCTTTCTGCCCAGCAAAGTATTTGTCAGCCAAGTTGCATAGACTCACTCACATTTCTTTCGATAGCTCAAAAACTAGAAAATCCCAAGACCTAATTTCTAAACTTTTACAACTCACCCTAAGAGTTCAGATCCACGTCCTCTTAGATGGTGAAATACACCCAAACCCTGGTCCTACCTCAAGTACAGCTACAAAGCCTGATACAACAACTTCTACTAACGTACAACTACTTACCAGGCCCCCAACTCTCTTCTGATAGCACATCTAAATAGTCAAAGCATCAGTAATAAAGTTGCTCTCCTGCATGCCCTTATAGATGTACATTCTTTTGATATCCTCTGCCTTACTGAAACTTGGCTTAACCCATCAATACAAGATACTGTAGTTATTCCCCCTGGCTATAATATCCTGAGACTTGTCCGTAATGCTAAGAAGGGTGGAGGTGTAGCTATACTTTATAAAAATGGACTACAAGTTACCTCACTAGACCCCAAACCGCCTCTTTCCAGTAATGCAGAGATTCATATATCTAAGTTTCAACTCAACAAATGTAAATCTATATATATAATATGTATCTACCTTCCTCCAGGCAATAGTACTAACACATTAGAAGCTGTCCTTAGCTGGCTATCAACCAACTACCCACAAGAAACCATAATACTTGGTGACTTTAATATAAACTGGATTTCCTGCACATCTGAAAAGCCTTCTACTCATATTAACCTATATGGCTTTACCCAAACAATAACTTCCCCTACTCGAACCAATAAGCTTAACAACAAAAAAAGCACCCTAGACTGGATTCTCACTAATACTCACCAGCAAACCTATAAAACAGGCACCCTCCCAGAAGATGTAAGTGACCACTCACTCACCTACTTAATCAGATATAAGACTGAATCTTTAAACTCGACCAACTGTAGGACTGTAAAGACCAACAAAACTTTAACCTGGATAGCTTCCAAACTGAACTTTCAGCCCGTGACTGGACACCCCATTAGATGATGCAGTAAAATACTTTAATACAAAATTTTTAGCCATTCTAGATTGCCATGCCCCTATACATAAAATTAGAACTAGAACTAAACCAGCCCCATGGCTCACCAAAACTACCAAACAAAAAATCCTCCAAAGAAATAAACTATGGGCCAACTGGTGGGCAACAAAAAGCCCTTCAGATCACCTACAGTTCAGGCAGCTAAGAAATGAAACAAAAAAAGCCATAGTGTCTGATAAAAGGAACTACTACTGCCCTCTTCAACAAACCCACCAAAATAATCCACAAAAATTCTGGCGAGGCATAAATAACCTCCTACACCCAGGACACTCATGCACTCCTACTCCCTCTGGCTCTAATCACAATAATCCTACCCAAATAGCCAACTTACTTAACACTTTCTTTACAGAAACCGTTCAATCCCTGGCCAACCAGCTATCTCCTAACATCACATGCTCCACCACTGCCAACACCAATAACTCCCTTCTATTTCATTTTCAACCAGTTCCCACATCCCTTGTCTGTAAACTTATCTGGAAACTTAAACCCATCACACTCTCTGCAGATCAAATACCTGCAGAATACCTGCAAAAATCAGCTAAAGTCATAGCTTACCCCATATCCATCCTCATTAATAGAAGTATTTCTGAAAGATCCATCCCATCCATCTGGAAAGTCTCCCACATTATCCCCCTGCATAAAGGTGGTACTTCCAGGGACTTTTCCAACTATAGGCCCATAGCCATATTATCCCCTGTGGCAAAGGTAGTGGAGAAATGTATTCACATGCAACTTTTAACCCACCTACTTGAAAAAAAAATTACTAGCCAACTGTCAACATGGCTTTAGACCATTTCATAGCACCACCTCTGCTATCTTATCCTTTTCTGACCATATTAATTGAAATCGAAATAATGACACTCTATCCTCAGCCCTCTTTATTGATCTGTCTAAAGCCTTCGACATGGTCAACCACCACCTCCTCATAAACACACTCAAAAACCTGTCATTGGATGATCTTGCTATTCAGTTGTTCCAGTCCTACTTAAATAATAGAAAATGGGAGCCTCCAGACACTGGACCCTACCCAATTCGGCTTTGTTAAGGGCAGATCTTGCCTCTTAAACCTAGTTGATTTCTTTGAAACAGTTACCAAAGCCATAGATGAGGGCAAGGTAGTCCACACAGCCTACCTGGACCTCGCAAAAGCCTTCGACACAGTACCCCACTTGGGCATCATAAATAAGCTTACCAGCTTAAATATCAACCCCTATATCACAAGATGGGTTGCAAACTGGCTCAGAGATAGAACCAGATGGTTAGAATCGCAGGTGCCATGTCCGAATCCAAACCAGTTACAAGTGGTGTCCCACAGGGCTCAGTTCTGGGACCTCTCTTGTTCGGTATATACTTCTCTGAGGTTCAGGCTAACACGGGGGGATTATGGCTGACAAAGTTCGCAGATGACTGCAAACTGGGGGCCATAATCGAATCTCCAGCTGACACAAGCATCCTCCAAAAGGGTCTCACAGAGACGGATGCTTGGTGCCAGAACCACGGCCTCAAGCGAAATGCTAAAAAGTGCATAGTCATCCCCTTTGGGAAAAACAAGGTGCCCACAAATTACCACATAGGTGGTAATCCATTAATCTGGAAGAAGTAATTAGAGATTTGGGGACCAACGTAGATAGTAATCTCTCCTTTGATAATCACGTTGCCAAAGTGGTTAGAAAGACCTTCTATATAGCCCGCCTTATCACGAAAGGGTTCGCATCTAGATCAAGAGAGGTCATTGTGCCCCTCTACTCATCACTCATCAGGCCCATAATTGAATACAATGCCCCTTTTGGGATGTACCTTACCCGACACCTGCAGTAACTGTAGAGACCCCAAAAGTACCTCACCAAGAGGATCATGGGCTACAAACAGATGTCCTATGCAACTCGACTAAAGAAACCCCAGCTCTATTCAGTGGCGATCTATGCCTGACGTACAAAGCCATGTCAAACCCAGAATTAATGGACATGCTCCACCTCAAAAAATCCAAGTCCCTTAGAGCTACACGCTCCACGGACCTAAACCTCAGCACAAAAATAAATAGGACATGCTTGAGGGACAGATTCATTTCCCAGAGGCTGCCCTCACTCTGGAATAGAATCCCAATTCATGTTAGACATAGCCCCTCGCTGACCCTCTTCAAGCGAAATTTGGACGCGTGGATGGGAAATCACAAATTCACCCCTGGGATCTCTCCTGTGTCCCTGCTAGACAGAGGCACAGTAAACTAATCTTAAAAGGGTACCTTCTGTGACCTACTTTACAGAGGCACAGTAGGCTAATCTAATAGGGAGGCGGAAGCCAAATACACTCTGGCTAGGCTTATAAATGCCCTAGGGCAGATAGCCTAGTATCTACTTATGAACAAGCTGTACTGTGGGCAAACACCTTATCTTCCCACCTTCCAGTTACCCTAGGGGTCCCACAAGGATCCATATTGGGACCTTTACTCTTCTCCATCTTTACAAATGACCACCATTCTGTAATCCCACAAGCCATCTGCATCCAATACGCAAATGACTCCACACTTATATGCTCTGCCACTTCTCCATCAGAACTTCAGTCTCTAACCCAAAAGACCTTTAGCACAGTTGAAAATTGGCTCCTGCATAGATGTCTTATCTTAAACCCAAAAAAACCAAAAATGCTATTATTCATCCCCACCCATAGAACCTCCCCACTTAACTTTACTGTAACCTCTAGTAATGGAACTATTATATCTCCTGATCCTACCACTAAACTACTTGGGGTTCTAATTGATAATAACCTCTCATGTAAGAGTGTTCAATCTCGCCGTTTGTTCTTACACAGGGGTTCGGAGCCGATCCTCGGCTCCGAGCTGGCCGAATTGCAAAGCTCCGAATCTCAGAGAAGCTCGAGACCAGCCCATACCCCACAATCCTCCCTGCCATTACTCAGATCTAGTTTGCCGCTGCAACAGATTGGATCGAGGAGAGCTCGGACCAGATAGAAAATTGAGTTTTGCTTACTATTTACAGATAAGATACTGATTTTTTTCCTGATATTGTGGCCTAACCCTTTTTCTTTGGGTGTGGTTTTTGTGAGTGTCTTCTTTATATAGCCCTTTCCATATATATATATATATATATATATTCATATAGGATTAGCATTTTTTCTATATACTCATTAGTTATTGTTGTTATATTACTATGTCAGAAAAAGCTAAATCTGGCTTTAAAAGATGTCAGTGTGGGCAGAAAATGTCCATTACTGACAATCATGCTTCCTGCATCTACTGTCTTGGCCCTCTCCATCTCCAAGAGGATTGCTCTATTTGCCATTCCTTTAGCGGGAGGATCATGACAGATAGGCACAGGAAGCTCATAGACAGAGGATTACTGAAGCCTGCCTTTCAAGAGGCTTTGGACAAGTCGGATCAGGCTTCTAAGTCCTCGAAGGGGTCAAAGATGTTGGAGCCCATGTCATCGGCTCCGAGTTCATCTTCTCGGGTTCGTTCGCCGGTTCCACAGATCTCGGGGCTGAGCGTCGAACATTTATCTTTTCCTGAGCCCCAGATCTTGGAACCGGTGTCGGAACTGCCACCACCGTCCATTCTTCGGTTGGTGCCATCTTCGGCTCCTTCGACCCGTTCTTCCAGACCTTTGTCTGAGACAGATGTGGATCGTGTCATGCAGAAACTCATGGAAAACACGGCCCTTTCCAAGTTAATTGCAGTTTCCTCCCAGTTGGTGTCGAAACTAGAAGGCCTCCCCATATCTCCAACGGGTCCTCCTTCGAGACCCATCCAGATCTCGGAGCTGGGAGAGGATGACCTGATGATAGTGGAGCCCTCGGTGCCGAAACCGTCCATTGCACGATCGACACCATTGACTTCGACTCCTTCGGAACCAATAGGGAAGTCATGGAGCCGATGGTCTTTGCTCGGTTCCGGGACCGAGAGTCGTACCGACCTGTCGGTACTGACTCTCCCTCTCGGGGCCTCGGCACAGACTGGCTCGGCTCCGTCCTCTGGGTCGGAGCCCATGGCACCTGGGTCTGGGATGCTTCAGTGTTCTTCGGAACCGGGGGAGCCCTTGGCCAGGGGTTCGGGGGCCTTTGACCTTATGAGGAAGGTATTGTCTGCACAGACAACCACATCATCAGGGGAATCTTCTCCTTCCCCAAAAGGGCCACTTTCTGTTTCTGCTCCCACGATCCATCCCAAGCGTAGAGCCCAATTGCCTCAGCCACCCCCAGAGGGTTCCCCCTGTTCCATGGAGGCCTCACCAGAAGCCCCCTCTGATGAGGTCCCGAGGAAACGGTTGTGCAAGAGGAGGCACATAGATTCCCCACAGGAATCTCTAACGTCTGACACCGACTTGGATGAGGCAGAGGGGTCCCCCAAATCACCCTCGGAGGATGTGTCATTTGCAGACATCCTGGAGATCTTGAAACAGAGGGGTGATTGGCAATCCCTAGCCCCCACTGAGGACGAGTCGGTGCTGCTGAAGGCTTTTGGGGCTCAACCTTCTACCTCCTGGGTGACTCCGCCCTTCGATGAATTAATGGATTTGATTGCTGAAGGGCGTGGGAGGCACCTGACACAGTGGAACCAGTCCCTAGGAAACCAAACAAGTTCATCACTGCCCCCCAAGATAAATGTTATCTCAGCAAGGGAGTTCCTGTCGACGCTATGGTGGTGGCGGCAGCCACGAAAAAGGAGATGTCTGAGTCTTCCTCATCTGTTCATCCTCCTAATAAGGATTCTAGGACTATGGACAGATATGGGAAGCGCATTTTTAGTTCAGCGACTTTTTTCCATGCGTTCGCTAAACTATCTGACCAACTTCACACGTTTGCAGAGGGATCTCATCAAGGAGCTGACAGATACCCTCCAGGGTAACACAGATGCTGCTGTTTCAGAAAAGGTATCAGCACAACCTAACACCCTCACCTCCATAGTAAACTCATCCATGAGGCTCATCTCGTATGCAGCCGAGGGATCGAGTAGAGCTGCAGCTTCAGCGATTGCTCTTCGAAGACAATCATGGATGCGGCTGTGCTCCTTTGCGGAAGCCTTCAAGTCTTCTTATGCCACTGCCCCTTTTGATGGTGCCACACTTTTTGGGCCCAAAGTTAAGGAGACTCTCACTCGGTGCGAGCAAGAGGGAAAGACCCTGTCTGCTGTCGGGGTCCATTTTTCTGCTCCTACTAGACCGTACCCCAAAGGGCAACGAGGCGGAAAAATGTGGTTCCGTAAGAATCAGGGATCTTTCCAGACCACACAGAGTGATACTCCCTCCAGAGGCAGAGGAGGGGGTAGAAATGGAAGACGCGCCCGGCAGAGGGGGTCCGCATAACCAAGGCGACAGGGATTCCGTCCCTGGAAAGCCTTTCCAGCACTCCTGAAGGGAGGCCCGGCTGTCCTGCTCTGGAGGCAGTCAGGGGTCGCTTGGCTTTATACCCACTGGCCTGGCTAAACATTACTTCGGATTCTTGGGTAAAAAGCATTATAACCAGAGGATACAAAATCCCCTTCACTTCAACGCCACCTCTACAAAGAAAGTTTCCAGACGTGCCACCCCCGTCTGCGAAAGCTAGCAGCTGTAGAAATTTTAAAGCTGCTCGAAAACAGAGTCATCCAACCAGTCCCAGCGGACCAAAGAGAATTCGGAACTTACTCAAGGTTCTTTTTAGTTCCAAAAAAGACAGGGGACTGGAGACCGATCTTAGATCTCAGCCATCTCAACAACTTCGTGAAGAAGGAAAAGTTCCGGATGGTCACGCTTCAATCGATCCTTCCATTCTTACAGAAGGATGATTGGATGTGCTCTATAGATCTCAAAGACGCGTACTACCACATCAAAATGGCCAGACCGTCCAGAGATCACCTGCGCTTCCGGCTGGGAGCCAGTCACTTTCAGTTTCGAGCTCTGCCCTTTGGACTCACCTCAGCCCCAGGGTATTCACCAAATGCATGGCAGTAGTTGCGTCTCACTTGAGACGACAAGGATTCCAGGTGTTTCCCTATCTGAACGACTGGCTCCTCATCACCATCACCGAGCGT
This sequence comes from Protopterus annectens, assembly GCF_019279795.1. NCBI lineage: Eukaryota > Metazoa > Chordata > Ceratodontiformes > Protopteridae > Protopterus > Protopterus annectens. The sequence continues at coordinate 261,828,259 of NC_056727.1, read as the reverse complement.
CGCCTATTGCAAGCCAGAGACTACACAATCGGCCTTTGTTCCCACTTAGGGATATCCATAAACTTCGAAAAGTCTTGCTTATCGCCCTCACAGTGTATTTCCTTCATCGGAGCAGACCTAAATACATGATCGACACTACTGAAGCTCCCCCCAATAAGAGCTTCAACACTCAAACAGCAGGTCCTTCTTCTTCTGGTCAGCAAGAAAGCCCCAGCCAAACTGGTGTTAAAAGTGTTGGGACTGATGGCAGCCACACTAATTGCAGTTCCTATGGGAAGGTTACACATGAGGATCCTACAATGGCTGCTCTTTGCGCAGCGGTCGTTCCAACACCTACCCCTAGCGCATGAGATCAGGATAACAGAATCTTGCAGACGGGACCTCTCATGGTGGGTGCGCGATCAGAACCTCACTGTGGGTCGTCCGTTCATTCTACCCAGTCCAACAGCCACAATAACCACGGACGCTTCCCTGATAGGGTGGGGGGGCCTTTTTCAGGGAAGAACAGTCCAAGGAGAATGGTCCAGCACGGAGTACACTCTACATATAAATGTTCTGGAGTTGAGGGCGGTGTTCCTGGCGTTGCAACACTTCCAAGCCCTCTTACCTCTAGGAACAGTAGCAGTTCACACTGACAACATGTCTGTAGTCTGGTACATAAACAAACAAGGGGGAACCAGATCTTACCCGTTATGCTGAGAGGCCATGAGAATTTGGCAATGGGCAGAGTCCACGGGTCGCTTTCTGATAGCAACGCACATCCCGGGGTCATCCAACGTCATTGCGGACAGGTTGAGCAGAGCCATCCTGTTACCTCACGAGTGGTCCCTCAATTCACAGACAGCGGAAAAGATCTTCCGCAAATGGGGCCAGCCTTGCTGCGATCTGTTTGCTTCCCCGTTGAATGCAAAATGCAGAAGCTACTTTGCCCTTCTACCCCCTCCGGGGGATGTCCCCAGGGACCCACTTGGCCCCCGGGTCTCCTATATGCATTCCCACCGACTCCATTGATTCCCAGATTTTTACAGAAAGCCAGGAACCTGGAAAGGACTATAATACTCATAGCCCCATTCTGGCCTCGTCAAATGTGGTTCCCCTTTCTTCGAGTCCATCAAATAGAGGAACCATGGATTCTGGACCCAGTTCCAGATATACTGACACATTCGTCGGGAGTTCCTCACCCGTCTCTACAGTCCCTCAAACTAGCAGCTTGGCTGCTTCGCTTCCCTGCCTAGCCAGGTCTCAATCTACTCCCTCCGGCAGTTCAACACATTCTGGTTGCTTCTCATAAAGCTTCCACTACTAAACTCTATACGAGTAAGTGGAAACGCTTTGTATATTGGGCATCTAGTCAGAACTTAGACCCCTTGGTAGCTCCTCTACATAAAATTTTAGAATTCTTATCCATCCTTTTTCACGAAGGAGCTTCTACTTCCACGCTAAGAGTACAGTTGGTGGCCATATCAAACTTCCATATTGGTGAGGAAGGTTCTCCCATTATGCCTCACAGACTTTGTAAGGCCTTTATGAAAGGAACCTTCCATCTTAGACCACATGTCAGAAAACCTTTCTTTCCATGGAGTCTGAATTTGCTGCTGTCGCAACTCATGTTGCCACCCTTTGAACCTGCTTCGTCATGTCTCTTAAAGTTCTTATCGTGGAAGACGCTGTTTCTCGTCGCCTTGACCTCAGCTCGTAGAGTCTCAGAGCTGCAGGCATTATCGGTCAGACCACCTTACTTGATATTCCATCCAGACAGAGTCTCTTTGCGTACGAATCCATCTTTCCTTCCAAAAGTATGCTCAGTTACGAATATTAACCAGTCTATAGAACTCCCTACCTTTTTCAAAAACCATACTAACAAACTGGAGTATATGTTGCACAAGTTGGATGTTCACAGGCAATTAAGATTTTATTTAGATAGGACCAAAGCTTACAGGAAAATGCATTTGCAGACAATAAAAAGGGCATGGCAATTACTAAACATACACTATCTAAATGGCTTGCTGACTGTATAACATTTGTATACTCTAAATCAAAGCAATCCTTACCCACCAAACCTAAGGCCCATTCTACCAGATCCGTCTCCATTTCCTTAGCTCATGCGGCTCGTTTGCCTTTGGACACTATTTGTGCAGCAGCCACGTGGTCTAAACCACATAATTTCATCACTCATTATAGAGTGGACAAGGTCTCCAAGGATAGGACATCATTTGGTTCCACTGTGCTTAGGAACGTTCTTCCATGAGTCACTCGGGGTTACGGAGCTAGGGACGCTACCCGTGTGTAAGAACAAATGGCGAGATTAAACACTCTTACATAAAGAAGTTATGTCCTTACCATAATGTTCCATGTAGAGTGTTCATCTTGCCTTTGTTCTTACATTCCCTCCCTTCCCCCCCACGTGTTTGGAAGAACTGGTAGGATTAGAGTCTGATCGACGTGTCTTGACCCCTTCTGGGGTATATGGTCCCGTGTGTCATGGGATATATGCTTAGACCATTAGTTATTACTATGGTGAGAGAGTGTCTCTGAATGGCTGAAGAGAGTGTATACTTCTAGCACCGCAGGTGTTGGATCTTTTGGTCTGGTTTGTTTGCAAACTAGATCTGAGTAATGGCAGGGAGGATTGTGGGATATGGGTTGGTCTCAAGCTTCTCTGAGATTCAGAGCTTTGCAATTCGGCCAACTCAGAGCCGAGGATCGGCTCCGAACCCATGTGTAAGAACAAAGGCGAGATGAACACTCTACATGGAATGTTATGGTAAGGACATAACTTCTTTTTATGAGCCTCACATCAATAACACTAAAAAAACAGTTGATAAGAAATTAGGTTCCCTCTACAGGATCAAACCCTTTCTAACTCCGCTAGCCAGAATTACCATTGCCCGCACCCACCTTATCTCTACTCTGCTGTCTGCCTCTCCTATCTATACCAAATTATGTAAAAGTGCTCTGAACAAACTGTCTGCCTCTTACAACAATATTGCCAGATTTGCTGCAGGGTCCTCCTGTAGAACCCGTCATTGTATCAATCTGAATCAACTAGGCTGGCTAGTATTGCCAAATTTAATACTGTTCAATAAAGTAATAGTAGCCCACAAGATCCTGTATCAACCAGAAAATACACCTATACTCACTTCCCTAGTCACCCCCTGTAATAATCTCAAAACCCTGCGCTCATCTAACAAACTACTAGTACAAATATCTAAATCTAATACCTCAGCAGGGGACACTCTGTTCTCTAATACAGTGGGTAAAACCTGGAACAGTCTCCCCAATCACCTAACTTCACTTTCCTCAGCTAACCTATTTAAAAGTAAACTTAAACCCTACCTTAAATTACACTGGCTATGCCCCTGTGCTAACCCAGATTAAACAATTAACCCCTCCCATAATACCGTGCTTCTTATCGCATTATCTTATTTAGGGCATGCGCCTATGTATATATTGATGTTAAGTTGTCTTTCTCGCCTTCATTCTTGCTGGTTGGTTCGGAGCCGATATTTGGCTCTGACTCGGCCATTTTCTAAAGCTCGAGAGCTACTTATTGGCTCAAGGCCTCCCTATATCCCACAATGCCTGGCGCTAGATCCCCAGATCTCGTTTGCCACTTCAGCTACAAGGTTGCGCTTTACTGGCTCAGGTCGTATTCTTCTTTTTGTAATATTAGCAGTTAAATTTTTAGTGTATATTTCAAACCTTTTTTTGTTTAAGTAGAGTAGTACTTTTTAGATTAGTCTTAGTATTCCTGTGTTTCTGCCCTTTAGGAAACTCGTTTTACTTAGAGAGTTTCTCCCCTCCCCCCTCTATCTCCCTAAGTCGGCCGTTTAAATTAGAGGCTATCCCCTTCCCTTTTTAATCCCTTTTCCGGTAGGAAGTAGTGTTTAGCCTTTGTAGTTTAAGAGAAAATTCTCTTAGTTTTGTTAATTTTTTGTGTGAAGGTGTGGGACTAGTGTGTGTGTGTGACTGTGTGTGTTTTTTTGCACTAGTCTAACATTCCTCTATTGGTATCCCTTTTTCTTTACCATGTCAAAGGATACCAAGGTATCAGGGTTCAAGAAGTGTGACTCGTGCTGTCAGAAAATGTCTCTGACAGACGGTCACACTTCTTGTGTTTATTGTTTGGGTGCCCTACACCTGCAGGACTCTTGCTCGGTATGTCATGCCTTTAGTCTGAGAGTCCTGTAGGAGCGTAGGAACAAGTTGATTCTCAGGGAGTTACTAAAACCCGAGGGGTCTCCGGCGAAGTCTCAGCCAGCGAAAACCCCTAAGCCCACCAAGCCGTCGGCTCCCAGTACGGAGCCGTCGCCAGGTGGAGCGTCTGCTTCCATTTTGGTTCCGGCCAGAACCGAAGTATCTAAATCTCACTCGACTCTGACCTTGGTGTCGGAGCCGTCAGGGAGCTGTAAGCGATCTAGGTCGCCATCCCTAGAGTCGATTTGCTCAGCTCCAGGGTCGCCTTTACTACAGTCTGAACGGAGCCATCGGTCCCACTCTTCTTGGTCCTCGAGGCTATCCGATCATGACTTGGAGAGAGTGGTTAGTAGACTCCTCAAATCGCAAGCCCTGGCTAAAATGTTAGCTAGCACTCCTCATCAGGCTGTGGCTGTTCCTGTTTCTGAAGTAGTTCCTCTTCCAACTCCTCCTGTCAGTTCGGAGCCGGAGCTTGTTGGGGCTCGGATCTTGGAAACGTCGGCACTGATGCCTCACCTTTCGGCTCCGTCGTCTGCTCCGATTTCTTCAATGGTTCCGTCCTTGGAGGGATCTGGGCACCGGGACTTCCTCGTCGGCTCCGAGGGGGCGAGTGGCATCGGACCCTTGTCTGACCCTGTTCTCCCTCTTGGAGCCTCGGCGCAGGTAAGATCGGCTCCTACATTGGCCTCGGAGCCATCCCTTTCAGTGCCAGAGAGGATTCCTGTCTCTTCGGAGCAGGGGCCCACTTCTCTGCCGGATAGGGGCACCTTCGAGGTCATGAGGAGCGTACTGACTTCTGAGTCTGCACCTCGATCAGCCCCTTCAGCTCCCCCCCCCCCCAGGGTGCCTGCTTCGGTCTCTGCCCCTCCATCAGACCCCAAGCGAGGGGATCAAATGCTCCAGGTCACCCCACTGGGAGTATCTTCCTCTTGCGAGGCCTCCCCTGAGATTTCAGAGGAGCCCCCTCGAAAGAGGAAATGTAAGAGGAAAGATGTTGACTCCCCCGAGTCTGTCATGTCAGATACTGACTTGGAGGATTCGGAAGGGTCCCCAAGATCCCCCTCGGAGGATGTCTCTTTCTCAGACATCCTTGAGATCCTTAATCAGAGGGGGAACTGGACTGCCTTTAACTCTTCTGAGGACGAGTCGGTATACTTGGATGCGTTTGGCTCTCGCCCCTCCACCTACTGGGTGTCTCCGCCTTCTGATCCATTGATGGCCCCGGACACACAGGAACCAGCCCCCCGCAGGCCCACTAAGTTTATTACGGCCCCTCAAGATAAACAGTTTTTGACAAAGGGTGTCCCCGTTGATGCCATGGTGGTAGCAGCTGCCACGAAAAAGGAGTTGGCTGACACTTGTGTACCTGTCCATCCCCCTAATAAAGAGTTTAGGATGATGGACAGATAAGGGAAGTGGATGTTTTCCTCAGCGACCTTCTCCATGCGGTCGCTGAATTACTTGTGCCACTTCACCCGTCTTCAGATGGATCTCCTCAAGGAGTTAGGAGATACCCTGCAAGATCCATCAGCTGCGGGGGCTCAAGACAAGATTAACTCCCAGCTGGCAACTCTTAATTCAATCGTCAACTCCTCCATGTGGCTCATTTCGTATGCGGCTGATGGGGTGAGTAGGGCCGCAGGCACAGGCATGGCTTTGAGAAGACATGCCTGGATGCGGTTATGTAACTTCGCTGATCCCTTCAAGGCATCTTTCACCAACACCCCTTTTGATGGTTCAGCTCTGTTTGGACCTCAGGTGAAAGATACCCTTACCAGGTGTGAGCAGGAAGGCAAGACACTCTCTGCCGTGGGAGTCCGTTTTTCCACTTCCTCTAGACCATACCCTAAAGGTTAGAAAAGTGGAAAGATGTGGTTCCGGAAACCCCAGGGAGCCATGCCTGATACACATGGTGAGTTTCCCTCCAGAGGCAGAGGAGGGAACAACAATAGACGCTGCCCACGGGGCAGAGGGGGTCCGCAGAATCAGGGCAGCAGAGAATCCTTCTCTGACAAGCCCTTCCAGCACCCCTGAGGGGCTGCCCGGCTGTCTGCCTTTGGAGGCAGTCGGAGGAAGGTTGTCTCTGTACCCAGAAGCCTGGCGTCTCATCACTCGAGACAGATGGGTACGGTCTGTCATATCCGGAGGTTACAATATCCCTTTTGTCCACACCCCCTTACAGTCAAACAACCCCATCCCAGATGTTCCACCCAGTCTAAGGGAACAGGCAGTACAAGAAATTACAAAACTGCTAAAAAAATGGGCCATCCAACAAGTCCCAGCAGACCAGCAAGGATCCGGAATTTACTCAAAGTTCTTTTTGGTACCAAAAAAGACAGGGGACTGGAGACCCATTTTGGATCTCAGCAGACTAAACAAGTCTGTTCAAAGAACGAAGTTCCGGTTGGTCACGCTTCAGTCCATTCTACCCTTTTTGGGTCCGGACAATTGGATGTGCTCCATAGATCTTCAGGATGCGTACTACCACATCAAAATGGACAGGCGTTCCAGAAGGTTTCTCCGCTTCCGGCTGGGAGCCAGTCATTACCAGTTCAGAGCCCTGCCCTTTGGTCTCACCACAGCCCCCAGGGTGTTCACCAAATGCATGGCAGTGGTTACCGCTCACCTGAGACGGCAAGGATTCCAGGTGTTTCCATATCTAGACGGCTGGCTCCTTACTGCTACCACCAGGCATCAATTGCTGAGAGCGAGGGATTATACCATCCAAACATGCTCCAACCTAGGTATCTCAATAAATTTCGAAAAGTTTGCATTGTCGCCTTGTCAGTCTTTAACCTTTATAGGCGCAAGATTAAATATGAAAGATCTGTCCGCAAGACTTCCAATAGACAGCGTGGCAGACATTTGCCGACACGTACAGGTATTATTAGGATGCAGAAAGATTCGGGCCAGTTTCGTCCTAAAAACCTTGGGTCTCATGGCAGCAGCAATCATATTAGTTCCCCTGGCTCACTTTCACATGAGGATTCTCCAGTGGATGCTTTTCACCCAATGGTCCTTTCAACAACTCCTTTGTCTCACAGGATAGTAATCACACAGTCATGCAAAGACCACTTACCTTGGTGGATGGTCTGCTCATCAGTACCCCAGGGCAGACCATTTGTCCTTCCTCCTCCAGTTGCCACGGTGAGCATGGATGCCTCCCTGATCGGGTGGGGGGCATTTTCAGGGCAGGACTGTCCAGGGCACCTGGCAACCTCACGAGTACCACTTGCACATAAATGTCTTGGAGATGAGGGCGGTGCTTTTAGTGTTGCAAGCTCTTCAGAATTCTCTGCCCACTGGGACCATTGCAATTCAGACAGACAATATGTCTGTAGTATGGTACATCAACAAGCAGGGCGGAACCAAGTCATATCCCTTATGTCGAGAAGCACTCAGACTACGGCAGTGGGCGATCTCCTCTCAATGGTTTCTGACAGCAACGCATATCCCAGGAAAGTCCAACGTCATGGCAGACAGGCTAAGCAGAGCTATTCTCATGCCTCACGAGTGGTCTCTCAATCGGATAGTAGCGGACAAAATCTTCCGCAAATGGGGTCAGCCTTGCTGCGACCTTTTCGCAACTCCTCTCAACAGCAAGTGCAACAATTTCTTCACTCTCTTCCCTCTTCCCGGACACTCCCCTAGAGATGCTGTAGTTCACGATTGGCCCCAGGGACTTCTGTATGCATTCCCACCCTTTCCCCTAATTCCCAAACTAATTCAGAAAGCTACCATGCTGGGTTGCAGGATGATCCTCATTGCCCCCTACTGGTCTCGACAAATCTGGTTCCCGTTCCTGCATTGTCACCTTCTAGAGCAGCTTTGGAATCTGGACCCAGTTCCGGACCTCCTGATCCATCAGTTGGGCAGGCTGCATCAATCTCTTCAGTCTCTCAACCTCACTGCTGGGTTGCTCCACTTCCAGCCTTAGCCAGGCTTCCTAGTATTTCCAGTTCAGTGCATGAGATTATCCTTTCTTCGCACAAACCTACAACCAGGAAGACTTATGCTAGTAAGTAGAAATGTTTCTCTTTCTGGGCAGAGGCTAGAAATATAGATCCTTTCACGGCCCCTGTCCATAACGTTCCAGACTTTTTAGCAGAACTTTTTCAAGCGGGCTCCTCTTCTGCCACCTTTAGAGTTCAATTAGCGGCAATCTCTAATTTCCATACGGGCCTGTCAGTAACCAGCATCATGTCCCATAAACTTTGCAAAGACTTTCTTAAAGGAACAATCTTGCTCAGGCCTCCAGTGAGAGATCCCCTGCCTCCGTGGGACTTGAATTTGATCCTAGCTTCCTTGATACTGCCTCCTTTTGAACCGGCAGCTTCCTGTTCCTTGAAATTGCTTTCTTGGAAAACCCTCTTTTTTGGTGGCCATTACTTCAGCGAGGAGAGTTTCTGAACTTCAAGCCCTATGTGTTTGTCCTCCTTACCTAATTTTCCATAAGGATAGGGTTTCACTCAGGACTAATCCTTCATTCCTTCCTAAGGACCCCTCCGAAAATAATTTTAATCAATCCATTGATCTGCCAGTTTTTTTTCCAAGTTATTCCAACAAGGCTGAACACAAATTACACCAGTTGGACGTTCATAGGCAATTACGTTTCTATTTGCATAGGACTGAGCAAATAAGGAAATCAGACCAACTCTTCCTGTCCTATGTGGAGGGTAAGCAGGGTCGACCAGTGTCTGAAGTAACCTTATCCAGGTGGTTGTCCTCTATTATTACCCTTGTTTATCAGTTGAGAAATAAAGAACTCCCTGCTAAACCTAAAGGCCACTCTACTAGGGCTTTAGCTACATCGGTAGCCTTTCAAGCAAGACTACCAATGGAAGCCATTTGTGCAGCGGCCACATGGGCCACCCCTCATACCTTCATTTCACATTATAAATTGGATGTGGCCTCTAGGAGTAGAGCTGATTTTTGTTCCACTGTGCTCAAGAGTCTGTTCCGATGAGCCACCCAGGACTAAGGTGCTAGGGGCGCTGTCCCAACCAGCAAGAATGAAGGCGAGAGAGACAACTTAACATTAAGAATTTATGTACCTACCATAACGTTCCATGTTAGTTGTCTTCTTCTCGCCTTCTTTCTTGCGTCCCACCCTCCATCCCCCTAGCCTAGATGGACCGAGAAGAGTTCTCCTACAAGTCTTGTCACTGGCTGTGCCTTAACCGATTTATGTCCTCTACCTTTTCTGTAGCCCTATAGCTGAAGTCTTGCTATTGGGATGATGTCCTTCAAGGATGCATCTGCAGTCCTTACAAATGGGTAGTCCTGTCGTCAGGCAGCCCTTCGGTCGGCCGGATTCCAAAGTCTGGGTCTGGCTTCGGCTGGTGTCGCACTTCACCCGACGTCATAGCTGCAGTTTTTCGGGTATAAAGGCATCAGCCAACGCCATTTTCCTCAGTCTTTCTTGCCGAGTGGCGCACGAAGCAGAAGCTGTTCGCAAGTGCCGGTCGGTCAGATCCAGAGATTACTACTACTGAATACTACTTCGAAGACTTCTAAAAAGCTAAGTACCCCGTTGGGGACTCTTTCTTGCCTCAGCCGATGTCAGAAAAAGTGAATAACTGTTTAACTTGTGGGAAACAAATACCTCATAAAGATTTCCACTCTTACTGCTTACCTTGTTTAGGCCCAGACCACGACGTAGCAGCTTGTCTAGCCTGTGCTTCTTTTAACCGACGGACGCTTAGACGTCGATCGGAGTTTGCTGAGCAGTTTTTCGGCTCTGATTTTGCCTATATTATGCCGTCGGATCCTCCGACTACACAAATTACCAAAAGCAAAGAAAAGGACCGACACTCGCGGTCCGCGGTTTCGGCCGAAACCGCGGTTAAGCAAACCGCGAGTGTCTCGGTTTCGGCCGAAACCGAGCAAGCGGTTCTTTCTTCAGCCGAAACCATGCCTTCTACCGAGGCCTATTCTAACCTGGTAGAATCGGCTTCTGAAATCCAACCTTCTGTTGCGGTTTCTCAGGAATTATCAGACACTATTCCCTTGGATATTTCAACCCCTGCACGTGGAGCTGCTAGGCCTCCTGCAGCCATGTCTATTAAGGCCTTTGCCAGGGCTAAAGCAGCCAAAGCTTCAAAAATGGTGCCTGCCAAACCCTCCTCTCACAGACCCAGCACCAGTTCCCATATGCTTTCTTTGGCTGAGGATCTCATTTCTTTAATTCGTGGATCCCAGCCTCATCCAGACAGGACCTCTCATCCACCTCCAGAGAAGAGGCCTAGAGCAGAGCCCCCTGAGCCAGTATCCACAGATGATTCCTCTGATGACTCAGAACATACAGACCCTCCTGAGGCTCCTTATTCCCCTTACGAAGACTCTGATGCTGAAGAGTCCATTCCTTCAGCCTCTCCACCTGAGGAATTTTCCTTTGGGGAAACCTTGCATGCTATGAGGGAACAATTTCAGTGGCAGGGCCAAGATTTCTCAGACTCCAGAAAAGGCTTAGAACCTTTCTACATTTGCCACAACATAGGCCTTTAGCTATACCTCCAGTTCTTTCTGTTGTAGATGATGCATTTAATGATGCTTGCACTGCTCCTGATTCATTACCTCCGGCCCTGCTAAGCCCGATAGGTTCTACAGGGTCCCGGACACTCATCACCATTTATACAAGGCTCCTTTTGCAGATCCAGAGACTATCTCCCAGGGCCCTAAAGCTGTAGCAACTACATCTACTAAAACCCTCCCTCTGAAAGGGAATCCAGGTCCTTAGAGATGGGGTAAAAGTTTACACCTCTGCTACTTTGTCAGCTAGGGCTTTGAACTGCCAATTTCATATGATTCAATATCAAGAGTTTATGCTTGACCAGTTAACTAAAAAGCTGTCCTCTGAAGAATCTTTAGATAAAAAATATGTTCAGGAAATGGTACATAACATACAGCAGGTTAGTAACCATTCTTTACAATGTGGCTATGATGCACTGGAGGCTTCCTTTAGATCAGCCATGACTGGCACAGTTATCAGGAGACATGCATGGTTGAAAGAGCAGGCATTACCAGACCATGTCAAATCAAAGCTTTTGGATGCACCCATGGACAAAGTCAATTTATTTGGTTCCCCTGCACAACAGGTACTAAAAAAGATGGAAGAGAAGGCGAAATCTGTACAAACAGTGAAAGATTTCTTACAGGTTCAACCTCCAAGGTTTAGTAGGAACTGGCCCTCCAAGAATTGGTCCTTTCCGGACTCCTCTAAGACACAAAGAGGCAGAAATAGGCGTTCAAGAGGCAGAAACCAATCCAGGGGTGCCTACAGGGGACGCCAGTGGCAAGGTAACAACCAGCGAGGCACGGACGCAGCCACCACCACTACAACACAATCACAGTGACTTGGCTGTGGCACCGCCTACCAGGGAACAACTGGAAGCACCCTTAGGCGGAAAGCTAACCTTATTTTCAAAGAACTGGCATTGCATCACAAGGGAAAAATGGATTTTGCAAACTATAGACCAGGGTTACAGGTTTCATTTCCATACTCTACCAGGAAAGAGAGGAATGCCAAACCTACCACCTACTCAAAGGGCAGAAGCTCTAAAGCAAATATCTCAATTATTAAGAATGAGAGCTGTGGAAAAGGTACCATCTATGGAACAAGGAAAGGGATTTTACTCCAGACTCTTCCTGGTACCAAGAAAAGAGAGCAAATGGAGGCCTATTCTCGACCTGTCTGCTTTAAACACATTCCTCATTGTTCCAAAATTCAAAATGCTGACTCTACAGCAGCTTCTTCCCATGCTGGGCAAGGAGTCTTGGCTGGTAACTCTAGATCTCAAGGAGGCATACCTGCACATCCCCATATGACCAATTTGCAGAAGATACCTCAGATTTCTTGCAGGATCAGAGCATTATCAATTCTCAGCATTGCCCTTTGGCTTATCTACTGCACCCAGAGTGTTCACGAAATGCCTGGCATCAGTAATTGCTCATTGCAGACTTCAGGGGATCCAAATTTATCCCTACCTGGACGACTGCCTGATACAAGCGGACAACAAAAGCAAGCTAACAGAAGACTTACAAAGAGTCATTTACCTGTTGCAAGCCCTGGGATATACAGTCAATATAAAAAAGTCAAGGCTGATTCCATCCCAAAGAATAACCTTTCTGGGTGCAGAGCTGGACACATCAAAACAAATGGCATTCCTAACTGCAGAAAAGAAAGAGCAACTACCTCTCTACTTCTTGGCATTAACAAAGCAGAACCATCTAACTGCAAGAAAAGTACTGCAAGCCCTAGGCTTCATGGCATCCTGCATAATTCTGGTCCCTCATGCCAGACTGCATATGAGAAAGCTACAGTGGTACCTAAAGAATTTGTGGTCCCAACACAAGCATAGCCTAGAAACCAAAATTCCAATAATCCCATGCCTGAAGCAAGAGTTCCTATGGTGGGCTCAGGCCTGTCAATCAAACACAGGATTGCCCTTCTGCAACAGTCAACCAAGCCAAACCATCACGACAGATGCCTCAGACCTCGGTTGGGGGGCACACATGCTGGGCAAGTGCATACAAGGCTTATGGACTCAAGACCAGCCGCGCCTGCACATAAATCTAAAGGAAATGCTGGCAGTAAAATTGGCAATCCAGTCATTCAGACCATTTCTTGAAGAAGGTCAGTTGATGATAAGGACAGACAACACCACAGTTATGTGGTACATCAACAAACAGGGAGGCACACATTCTTACCTTCTATGCCGGCTGGCACTGGACCTATGGGATGTGGCTCTGAGCTACAACAGTCAGTTACAAGCAATTTTTGTACCGGGAAAAGAAAACATTCTAGCAGACATATTAAGCAGAACTACCACAGATGCCCACGAATGGATGCTGCATCCGGACATCTTCAAAGCCATCACAAGAGAATGGGGATTACCACAAATAGACTTATTTGCATCCCCACTCAATCACCAGCTAAAGAAATTTTGCACAAGGACGTACCACCCACTTGCTTGGAAGGTGGACTCCCTATCTTTCAGTTGGAAAAACCTGACAGCATATGCATTCCCACCACTTCCTTTGATGCACAAGGTGCTTTTGAAGATCAAAGAGGAACGTCCAAGGATCATTCTGATAGCTGCAGACTGGCCAAGACAACATTGGTACCCATTGCTGAGGAGCATGTCTCGGGAACAAATATGGACACTACCCCTGATCCCATTACTGTTAACACAGAACAACTACAACATCCTGCATCCAAACCTGAAAACTCTGCAGCTAACTGCCTGGAACATTACATAAGAGCAATTAACCCAAATTTATCCCAAAGGGTTAAAGACATAATCCTTGAGGCTCGTAGACCTTCAACAAGAAAGAATTATGCAGCAAAATGGAAAAGATATCTCATTTGGAGTACTGCAAAGGCACAAGATGTGGCACTGGTAAACATAGCCAACATCCTGGAGTACTTGGCAGAGCTCTTCCATACAGGCCTGTCCTATTCTTCCATCAAGATACATGCATCAGCTATTTCAGCAGAATACAGCTTGGATCCTCCTGTCTTCTCTCATCCTCTGCTCAGACAGTTTCTGAGAGGAATTAAAAATGTAAAACCTCCCAGGAAACCACCATTGCCAGCATGGGACTTGAACTTTGTGCTAGAAAAATTGACACTTCCCCCTTTCGAACCAGCAGCAACAGCAGAATTACAATACTTATCCTGGAAGACTGCTTTCCTGCTGGCAATCACCTCAGCAAGAAGGGTCTCTGAACTACAGGCATTAATGGCAGTGCAACCCTTCCTGATCTTCCATCAAGATAGAGTGTCCATGAGAACAAATCCTACATTTATGCCTAAGGTGGTATCCAGAGTGTCTTTAAATCAGGCTATCCACATACCTACATTTTTCCCCAACCCACAGAACAGGGGAGAAAGACTGTTGCATACCTTGGATGTACATAGACAATTACGCTACTACCTGGACAGGACCAAGTCCAATAGAAAAACTGACCAGCTTCTGGTAGCATATGCAACAGGAAAGGAAGGAAAACCAATTTCAAAACAGACAATCTCCAAATGAATAGGAAATTGCATTAGATTTTGTTATTCCTACCATGGAAAGAAAACTCCAGAGAACATCAGGCCTCACTCCACAAGGGCTACAGCCACTACCACAGCTTTCTTACGAGGAGTGGCTACCAAGGACATTATAGAGGCTGCTACTTGGACCTCCGTGCATACATTTGCCAAGCATTACAATTTACCTTTATACTCTAGATCCCGAGCAGGTTTTGCCACTGCTGTTTTGCAAGGGATCCTAACTACACCATAATCTCTCCTTTTTCCTCCTCCCTAGTTTAGCTATGGTATTCTACCCATTTGTAAGGACTGCAGATGCATCCTTGAAGGACATAGTACAGTTTTGTACCTACCATAAATGTAGATGTCCGATAGGAATGCATCTGCAGTCAGGATTACCCACCCACCTTCCCCTCTGTGGTACTCCTAGGGTATTTGCCATCCTTCAGCTAGCTTGGGGGGGATCTATTATGGTGTATTTGTTTGTATATATGTACATACATGCTTATTTTATGTGTTTGCTCTCTACTATTTGGAAACATTGGCATTTATCCAAATTTAGCCATCCAAGAGGGCACCTGGCATCTGGGGCAAGAAACACTGAGGAAAATGGCGTCGGCTGATGCCTTTATACCCGAAAAACTGCAGCTATGACGTCGGGTGAAGTGCGACACCAGCCGAAGCCAGACCCAGACTTTGGAATCCGGCCGACCGAAGGGCTGCCTGACGACAGGACTACCCATTTGTAAGGACTGCAGATGCATTCCTATCGGACATCTACATTTATGGTAGGTACAAAACTGTACTGTTGTCCTCTTGTATTGTGATGGTGTTAGGTCTTCCAAACGAGATCTGGGGATCTAGTGCCAGGCATTGTGGGATATAGGGAGGCCTCGAACCAGTAAGTAGCTTGCGGGTTTTAGAAAATGGCAGAGTCGGAGCCGAAGATCGGCTCCGAACCAAGCAGCAAGAAAGAAGGCGAGAAGAAGACAACTAACATGGAACGTTATGGTAGGTACATAACTTCTTATTTGTCTTTATCAACTATAACCGGTCTACTGTTTGGACCTCATGTGTAATTTTACAGTACGAGTGTGTTCATGTACTGCTTCCAATGAATATTCACTATATTTCGTTTTTTGACATTTTTTGTGTGACTTTCTAATTAATAGTTCCAATGTCTTTGTAAATATCATTGTCTTTATGTATTTTTTTTGTGAAACTTGTGAAGCTTTTCTCCCAGGGCCTCCATTGAAAATGGACATACATCCAGTTGGACTAGCCCGGTCAACAAATGTAAAATAAAAATAAAATTATATACGAACACAGAGACACTCCCGGGGAAGGCTGGCACAGGTTCTCCAGCTATGTCCCCTTCTGCCCAGACTATATGGTAGTACCACCTACCACCAACCACCCTTATCAGCTACTATAAAGGCCTTTACCAAAGGGTGCCCAACTCTACTGTGCAATGTTATTATTATCCAAATGGTAAGTGTGACTAAGGCTATTTAGGACTGGCTTGTACAGTATCACCAACTACATGCAAGTAACCTAAGAGCTTATATATCTCTACACAAAACCAGCCACAGGTAAAAGGCTTAAATATATTTAATAATAAATAATAAAAATACAAGACAATACTTATTCACTCAACACAGTGACAATAGAGTTCACAGTCACAGGGAATACTTTAAACTAACATAATAGGACAGTCTCACATAAATATAGGAAACATCTATACTAATCTTGCTACATTCCTATCTGTCTCTCAGAGAAACTAAGTTCTAAATAACTTACTTACAGAGCCAGGCAAATACAGATGAGAAGTGCTGAATGGATGTTTAGAGATCCAGAGACAAATACAAAATACACTCCCTTTCTGTATGAGATAGTTCTTAAATTGATAATACACATTTCTGCTGAATCATTTCAGATTACATCAGTCTTACCTCTACATACGTTTTCCAGGGTAGGAGGAACTTAAAATTTAACATGTTTATGTTAAGAATACTTATCTCTCAGAAGCTGACAATTCTGTCTTTGAAGCTTGCCTGAAGATGGATGTCGTAAAACAGTTACCTTGAAAACCTGTAATTACCTCTGTTTCCAGACAATAGAAAGAAGCCCTAGCTGCAGATATTCTGTCTCCTAGCTGAGATAACACACAGTCGTAAAATTCTTTACTTATTTTCTCAGAGTTTGCAAGTTAACTCTGTATGTCCCAGTTTCTATTATGAAAGCATACATTTGCATTGGCATATAGTTTATACACATTTCTGCTGTTTTCCAGCAGGGTGCACCGTGGTTACAATCTTGAAGCTCAGTACAGAACATATAGTTTAATCACAACATATAGTTCTCTTACATTTGTAAAACAAGCCTGTGGAGCATATTAATAATTACAAATGACATAGGATTATTTACAAAATTCTATCTAGCTGGGCTGGCAGCCTTCACACTTGAATGTGCACACATAGCTCAGGTGCTATCTTGACAGAGCTAAGCTGTTCCGGAAGGCTGAACAGCTGTTTGTTTTCTGTTCTGGGGATAAAACTAATCAACCTGTATCTAAGCAAATGGTTGCTCATTAGTTGTCCTCTGCTGTTTTTTTTACTTTTGTTATTCCTGCTGTGGTAAATCTATTCCAGGCATGGTAAAGGCACATTCCAGCAGAGTGACATATTGAATAGGACTGGACTCTATCAGCATTCCAGAGGAAGCAACTTTGTCCTTCATTCATACCGTTACAAAGCATTACAAACTAGATTGTTTCTCAAGTTCTCCACAGCAGGCTTTGCGAGGACCATTCTCTATGGGCTCCTGGATTCTTATCCTTTTTCCTCCCAGGTAGAGTAAGGTTTTGGAATCTACCCATATGCCACTGAGGCAGTGTGAATGATTAACATAGTATAGCTGCATTTGTCCTACTTACCCATAACACTAGAATTTTGAATTTCACACTACTTCAGTGGCAGCACTCACCCACCATGCTCCTTATTTTATGTATATATATATATATATATATATATATATATATATATATACACACACACATACACACACAGTGCAATGAAAAAGTATTTGCCCCTTCTTGATTTCTTTTTTTTTTTTTTTTGCATGTTTGTCGCACTTAAATGTTTCTGATCATTAAACAGTTGTAAATATTACACAAAGATAACCCAAGTAAACACAAAATGCCATTTTTAATTGATTTTATTTATTAAGAAAAAAAAATATCCAAACCTACATGGCGCTGTGTGAAAAAGAAGGCTTCCCTGTGAATTCGGCATCTTTTTTGTTTTAACCATGGAACAACCAACCCGTTCCCCAGTTCTTCCTTCTACCAGTCACAAAAAGAAGAAAATTAATAAACAGCCTTTTACACCACAGCAGACAGGTATATTGCGCCAGCTATATATGGGTGATTCTGCTGTAGCCATTTCTGGTTCTTTAGATCATTCATCCTTTTCCTTGGCTCCCTCTGATGTACCCCCTACAAGCACCATAGAACAGGGGTTAAACACATCCTTTCCAGCTGTTAGAGTGCACTTGGTGGACATGGGAGACTCACTGTTATCAGTCCTGGGAAAAGGAGCAGGAGCTTCTTTGTCTATCCAGAATGGATTACCCATCCCTGGGGAGGTTTTGCTTGGCAGAAGTGGTTCTGCTTCTTTAGAAATTCCTGTTAAAATGTAACAAAAACAGACATATCTTCCTCTGTCTGTTACTCTGGACATGAGTTATTTATTAGGTTTAGCTTAGGGTTTAACTCAAGCTCTTAAGCTGTCCCTCTCCATTTCAGCTGTTTTTTTGGCAAGAAAAAACTTAATTTCTGAAGAGGTTCATGATTTTGAACTAGAAAATGAAGAGGTTCATGATTTTGAACTAGAAAATGATTATGAAAGGGCAACTTCTGGGTTTTGTCCTCAGATTTTTGATCCATATTCACAGGAAAGCCTCGCTTCTGCCAGTCACTTTGAAGGATTCTCTTTTTCAGAAACTATTTCAGAATTAATCATTTGTTTCATAGGAACATAATGAAATTCCGTTGTCTCTAAAGATGTATTATAATTTATTGCCTACACCTATTCCTCCTGTTCTTTCAGCTTTGAAGAATGTTTTTTTTGTGACAATCTGTCACTTGCCTATAAGTACTTTACTAATCCCAAATCAGACCCAGCAGATGTCCTTCGTGTTTCACTGTTTCAGTCATCACATTTGGGTTATCTGCTTGCAGTAGCCCTCAGTTGGCCTGATTATCAAAGTCTTGGGTCCTGCGTCGGTAGCTGTCTCATTTTCCATGACGTCAGGTAGTCAGGGGTATAAAGCATGTAGCCAACGCCATTACCACAGTCTTTCTTGCTGTGCGATGCCTGAAGCAGAAGCAGTTCGCAAATACTGGTCGGCCGACTCCTGAAATTTTCATTTTCGAGTTTCAGAACCGAAGTCTTCAACTAAAGCTACGTAACCCATTGGGGAAACTTTTTCTTGCTCTAAACCGATGTCAGTAAAAGTCAGTAATTGTATTTCTTGTGGAAAGCAAATACCTCACAAAGATTTTCATTCGTACTGTATTCCTTGCCTAGGCCCTGACCACGATGTACCTTGCTGTTGGTTTTGTGCCTTATTTAAGCAACGAACGATTCGTCGTCGGAATATTTACGCTTCTAAATATTTTGTTGCTCAGTTCAGTTATTCAGATATGTCTTCAGTAAGCCATCCGACTACCGATATTCCGAAAAAATGCAAAGATAAAGACAGACAGGCTTTCTAGGTCCAAAGCTGCCAACGACGCTTCTCCTAAGCCAGTCGCCAGTTCGCCGGTACTCAGTGAGGCGCTTTCGCAGCCCGATACCCGCTACTTCAGCAGGCCTCTACTGAGACCCATTCAAAGTCTGGTATGCCGCGAGATGCTTCAGCTGTGGAACCTGTGGATGTCTCTACCTTGGATCAGTCCGGAGCCGCTGTGCAGGCATCGGCTTCTGAGGGTGTATTCAGGCCTACTGACTTGCATATTAAACCAACGCCATCTTCTTCTTCAAGGCCTAAAACTCAAAACTATGCCTAGAAAACCAATGCCCAGACTGCATGGTCAGGCCTCTATGCCTAAAAAACAGATGATAAGAATGGCTGAAGACCTTATTACTTTAATCAGGGGACGCCAACCTTCCCCCTCTAAGAGACCTAGGACTGAATTTGCTTATGATACTTCTGACCAGGATTCTGAAATTTCTGTTTCCTCTGTTGACCAGGATTTACCCTTATCTACCTATGAGGATTCTGATGCAGAGGACTCTATTCCCTCTGCTTCTCCCCAGAGGATTTCTCTTTTGGTGAAACGCTGCATACTCTTAGGGAGCACTTTCGCTGGGAAAGCTAGGATTACTTTGATTCTAAAAAGAAGCTTACGGATTTTTTACTCCTGCCCCAGCACAGGCCTTTAGCTATCCCTCCTGTACTAGACATTTGAATGATGCCTTTTCTGAATCTAGCTTGGCCCCTGACTCTTTACCTCCTGCTCCCAGAAAACCTGATAGATATTACAGGGTTCCTGACACTCACAAGTTCCTTTTTAAAAATCCTACTGCGGATCCTGAGACCATTTCACAGGGACCCAAGGGCATCAAGGCTACTACTGCCAAAAATCCTACCGCCTCGGATAGAGACACCAGGGTGCTGGATAGATGGGGTAAGAAAGTATAAACTTCTGCAACTTTGGCCATTAGAGTCTTAAACTGCCTGTTTCATATGTTAAAGTATCAGCAGCATATCACTGGATTGCTTAAAACAGAAAATGGTGTTGATTCCTGATTGTGCTGAAAATAAGGCTTTACATGATTAAATGCATTCTGCTGAACAGATTGGAAAGCATACTTTGCAATGTGGTTTTGATTCACTAGAGGCATCTTGCAGGGCTGCTGTCACTGGATCTGTACTTAGAAGGCATGCTTGGCTTAAGGAGCAATCTTTGCCAGATCATGTTAAAGCTAAATTGCTGGATGCTCCCTTAAGTCAGGATCACCTGTTTGGCAACAAAGCAGAAGTTCTTAAAAAGATGGAGGAAAAAGCTAAATCTATGCAAACTGTTAAAGATTTCCTACAAGTACAACCTCCAAGATTTAGTAGGCATTGGCCCTCTAAGAATTGGTCTTTTCCTGCCTTCTCCAGGCCTTCTCAGTCCAAACCCAGAACCAGCAGAACACCCAGGCTTCAGTCCCAGGGAAAGCACAGGACTAAACAGTGGGGGGCTCCCACTTCCAAATCAAGGAGTAGTAAGACTCCCCCCCCATGTTAAACTGTCTCAATTACTTAACTTTAAAACTTCCAAGCACTTCTCAACTGACTGCTCCTTTAGGGGGAAAGATTGCTCTGCAGGCAAAAAACTGGGAATTCATTACCCAGGACAAATGGGTGTTAAATATAGTTTCCCCAAGGATTCAGATTTCACTTCCACATGTTACCAACCCCAAACGGTTGGCCAGATCTACCCCCAAATCAGTGGGCAGAGGCTCAAAAGCAAGTACTCTCTCTCTCTCTCTTAAGCATAAAGGCTATTCAAACTGCACCAGAAGAGGAAAAGGGACAAGATTTCTACTCAAGACTTTTCCTGGTACCCAAAAAAGACAACTCTTGGCATCCTATCCTGGACCTTTCCATATTAAACACCTTTTTGGTGATTCTAAAATTTAAGATGCTAACTCTTCACCAGTTACTTCCTATGCTAGGCAAAGATGCCTGGTTGGCAACACTGGATTTAAAAGAAGCCTACCTGCACATCCCAATCAGGGAATCTTGCAGAAGATACCTACGCTTCAAAGCAGGCTACATGCACTATCAGTTCTCTGCACTACCCTTTGGCTTATCTACTGCACCCAGGGTATTCACAAAGTATCTAGCTCCAGTCATTGCATTTTGCAGGCAAAGAAATTTTCAAATATACCCATACCTGGATGATTGTCTAATTCAGGCAGAAAGCCAGGACATACTTTTGAATCATCTGGCATTTATACAGAAGGTGCTAACTTGTCTGGGGTACAGCATAAACGAAAATAAATCACATCTGGTACCCTGTCAACAAATTGTATTCCTGGGAGCAAGCTTGAACACAACTTCCCAGATGGCTTTCCTCACGCCAGAGAGACAAATTAATTTGACAACTTACTTCAGACTAATGGCCACAAAAACCCTGCTATCTGCAAGGCAAATTCTGTAAGCCTTGGGGTTCATGGCCTCCTGCATTCTACTAATTCCAGATGCAAGACTGCATATGAGGAAACTACAATGGTATCTAAAAAGCTTATGGAGTCAGCATTCTCAGGATCTAGAAAGTGATCCCTATCATACCTTGCCTACAGTTAGAGTCCCTTTGGTGGGCAGAGGCCTGCCACCTGAACAAGGGACTACCATTCACTCTACCCCCTGCTGCCCAAACCCTAACAACAGATGCATCAGACTATGCATGGGGGCTCACCTGGCAGGGAAGTGCATTCAGGGCAAATGGAACCCAAGCCAAATGCACCTGCATATCAATATAAAGAAATGTTAGCTGTACAGAATGCTCCGACAGCCTTCAAGGACCGCATTCTTCCAGGACAGTTAATGGTAAGGACAGACAACACCACTGTTATGTGGTACATAAACAAGCAGGGGGGGTACCCATTCTTACCCCCTCTGCAGACTAGCCATGGCTCTGTGAAAGACAGCCTTGAGCTACCAAGTGCATCTACAGGCTCAATTCCTGCCAGGAAAACTAAATACACTGACAGACGAACTAAGCAGAAATCTCATGGACCCACACGAGTGGAAACTGGAACCAAAGATTTTCAACATGTTGGTAAACAAATGGGGGAGCCCAGATATAGACCTGTTTGCCTCCCCCCAGAACTACCAATTGAACATATTCTGCACAAGGCCTCCCCACAAACAAGCTTGGAAAGTGGATGCTGTGTCCTTCAGCTGGAAAAATCTGTCAGGTTATGCCTTTCCTCCTCTGCCTCTCCTCTCCAAAGTACTACTAAAGATCAAACAGGACAAACCAAGGATGATACTGATTGCACCAGACTGGCCACACCAACACTGGTACCCCCTCTCGCGCAGTTTGTCACTGCTGGCTCCATGGCACCCGCCTTAAACCCCTACCTTGCCGTCACAGCAGGAGAACCAGATTCTGCACCCTCAGCTTCAAACCCTGACCCTGGAAGACTGGCTAATTTCCTAATCTCTCCATTACCATCCCTCAGTAAACAAGTGTTGGATGTCATTTTGGAGGCAAGGAGGCCTAGTACTAGAAAATCTTATGCTGAAAAATGGAAATATTCTGTGCCTGGAACCAAACTCAAGGGATGGGCACAGCAGTCCCTGATTTACCTCAGATTCTTCAGTACTTAACTGAGATGCTTCACAAGGGCCTTTCTTTTTCCTCCATCAAAATTCATGCCTCACCCATTTCAGCTCATTACAACACAGAACCACCCCTCTTCTCTCATCCACTGCTCAAGCAGTTCATCATAGGGGCCAAAAACTTAAGACCGCCCAGGTGAGCCCCAACTCCAGCCTGGGACCTTAACTTTGTATTGGAAAAACTCATTCTTTCTCCTTTTGAGCCAGCTGCAAGTGCAGAGTTAACATTTCTTTCTTGGAAAACAGCCTTCCTTTTTGCAATTACTTCAGCAAGAAGGGTATCTGAACTACAGGCCCTTATGGCAGTGGAGCCTTTCATCATCTTTCATGCGGACAGGGTGTCCCTCAGGACCAATCCCTTCTTCATTCCCAAGGTGGTATCCAGTGTGGCTCTTAATCAGTCCATTAATTTGCCAACCTTCTTTTCTAATTCACAGAACAAAGGGGAAAGGATACTGCCCTCCTTAGATGTGCACAGACAACTTAGATTTTACTTTGACAGGACTAAACCTTAAAGGAAATCTGAACAACTGTTGGTGGCATTTGCTGCAGGGGCAGAGGGGAAGGCTATTTCAAAGCAAACCATTTCCAAATGGATAGGCCATTGCATTCATTTATGCCATAAGCACCATGAAAACCTATCCCACAGTGGATTAGACCCCATTCAACCAGGGCTGCATCTACCTCTACAGCCTTTCTCAGAAGTGTACCTACCAGGGACATCCTAGAAACTGCTACTTGGAGTTCTGTACATACTTTCACCAAGCATTACCATTTACCAATTTTCTCTAAATCTAGAGCTGGCTTTGCCACTGCAGTCTTGCAGGGCATACTTGCCAGCCCAAACACTTCTTGACTGCCTCCACCCTTTCTACAGCTTTGAGAATCAACCCAAGTATGATGACTGCAACAGTGAAACACGAATAACATAGTACAGTTGTGTACACTTACCATAAATGTAGATGCTTGAGTGTATTCACTGTTGCAGTCCTGGTTTCCCTCCCTCCAGCCCCCTTCTCACTCTTTCTCTCTCTCTCCCCTCTCTGTGTATACTACTCACCCTTTGCAGGGGTATTGGTATTTACTTTTTACTGGTGGAGATTTTTCCACCATAGCTTAGCACCCTACTGGGGGGCTCCTGACATTTGGGGCAAGAAAAACTGATGTAATGGCATCAGCTGCCTGTTTTTATACCCCTGACGACCTGACATCAGACCTGGAGCGACAGCAACCGACGCAGAAATACTAAGTCTCTTGTATTTGGTCTGACTGAGGGCTACCTGCAGGCAGATAACCCAAGTGTGATGACTGCAACAGTGAATACATTCGAACATTTACATTTATGGTAAGTGTACACAACTCTACTTTCTTGCCACATTCAAATACCTGGATAATTGCTTCTCTATGATTATTCATTTTTGAGATTAATAAGTGGAGTTATTCAGTTTAAGTAATGTTTCAGTAATTGCAAAAAATATCAGATTGTGTTGGAGAGGATGATAGAAAAACATCTGGTTTTAACCATGTTTCAGACGTTGCTAGCATACTATGATTATGGCAGTGTAGACAAGGTGTAAGTAGATTGAATGTGTTGTTTATATGGAGTGTTTAACTGGCTGATTAGAAGTGTGTGTTGACTGTGAGTGAAGGTCAGGGAGGAAGCCACGGTTAGTTCAGTGTCTTTCAAAAGTAGGAAACATTGAAACTTGAGTGAAGCAGAAAGAGAATGAGTGTATGTGAAGATTATTGTTTATTTATTGGATTGAGATGTAGAAATAAGTACATTTCAACATTTAGGGGGATTAAGAATACAAGTGTTAGTATGGACTGTTTTGTGATAAGGGGATGGTTAGAGTAGTGAATACGTTAAGCTGAGCTGTGATATATCTCTGTGAGTAAGTGTCTTTTGGTGATATGAAGCTGGAGCATGATTGTGGGTATGAATGGTTGGGTTGTAGGTGTTGCAGAGTAGCAGGAGATGAGGTAAAGAAGATGGTGAAAATGGAGAGATATGTTAATATAAACATAGCAATAAAGAGCAGTAATGTTCAGAGTCAATTTATTGTGAGGTGTGGATTAAGAATGATGAGAGCGGAGTAGGGCAGGTTTTGGATGGATTTTGGATAAGATGGAGAGGTGGATTGGTAAGAATATTTTGTGCAGGATTTGGCAAAAGAAAGGTTTGGAAATGTGCAGGTAGGTAGTAAGGGTGGGAAGACATGTGTAACCATGAAGGAGAAGTGTGGAACAAACTGAAGAAGGGGTAAGAGGAGGAGTGGGTAATAATAACTGTTATTGGATAATGACCATCAAGGAGTGTAGCTGCCACATGCACTCATCAGTGGTATAAATGACAAAGAAGGAAGTTGCAAGGGTTCAGGGTTAGAGAGTTAAAGTGTGAAAGTAGGAGAATGTGAGTAATCCTTGAGAAGAAAAGTGGGATGGAAAGAGCTTTAGGACTCTGTTGTGAAGCAGTAAAGCAGACAGACTGAGAAAAAAGCTGCCACTGATCCTTCAGAATAAGTAGGAAGTAGTCTACGATGGAAGTAAGTACTAATAGAGGCAAGAGAAAATGGCTTGGCCAAGTAGATGGAATATGTAGAATGGCTGAGTGGTGTTAGAAACAAAGATATAATAGATTAGAGAGTTAAAGAAGATGTAAATATTAGAGTTACCACCAGTCCTTCCATAATGGTGGGTATATAATTTAAATAGCAAGTTGAGGTATAAAAGGTAGTTGGGAATTTGTAGGAGAGGAGAGGGTATAAAGGAAATAGAGAATGGAGAGAAGAAAAACTGAGAATTTATCTTCCAACTGACTTCACAGTTTTGAAGATGTAGAGGCAAATGATGTGAAAATGGTTGGAGAGGTGTTGTTGGAAAATGTGTATATAAATCAGGAGTGAGAAGAGAAGAAATGAGGGTGATGTGCTCAGTAAAGTAACATTTTTCTGACAGGACAGTGAAACTTGTGTGTATGAGGATATTTTATTGTAGGATAGGAAGTAATGTGAGTGAAGTAGTGGAGTGTAGGATTATGGGATTTGAGGTTGTAGATGTTTAGCTGTAGGTAGGCATGTACTACGTTAACATACACTTCTAGTTGTGTAATGTTGTGTAGTTACGGTGTGTATAGCTATAGACAAGAATGTTTATGGGATTTTAATGGCTTAAATTTTGTAAGATCATGATAGAAATTTAGAAATAAATGAAGTTTGCTATAAGAGATGAAATTATAAACTTTCAGTTGCTATGAGAAATACATGGGTTTTAGCACTTTAAAGTATTCAGGTTGTTGATATTCTCAAGGAGAGTTGTCATACAGTATTGTTTGCGTATAACAGTGAGTGAGTCTGGAAAAGCTGGAATGATTACAGTGAAATTAAAGGGCATAAATTCAGATTATAGTTTTGAGTGATTATAGTCACTCAAAAATGACTCGTCAGTCACAGTGTTATGCTGTAATAATTAATCAATATGCTTTTATATAAGTAAAAATTTAAATCTAATGTTACTAAATGTCATTATTATGTGGCACCATTATTTGGTCCTGTTTTGTTTACTTTGTGAGCTCAGGTGAAATTATTATTAGTAAAACTTAGTACCATTAAATGCCACGAGATGGCACTCCAGGATAATAACTTTGATACTGCAATGTAAATGAAGTGTAGTAAAAACAATACCAAGTTTGGCGCAAAATTGTCAAAAAAAATGAAGAAAAAGAAGAGTACAGCACATGACCACCAGTGACCCTTTAGATGACTGGAAATGAATTTAACCTCCAAGGTAAATAAGATATACAACTCAGATCTTTTATACAGCACAAGGGAATGTTTGTGTATCTTTGCTATCATGTTAGTATGCATATTATTGGTAGACTGTATACATGAATGGTTGGTTAAATCTCTCATTGTTCTGTTTTGTCTGTATGACCCTATTAAAGGGTAGTTATCGTGATTTTTTTTCTATTTAAAGGGGTCATAGGTTTACTGAGAGATGCCCATTTGATGTGTGTGTGTGTGTGTGTGTGTGTGTGTGTGTGTGTGTGTGTGTGTGTGTGTGTGTGTGTGTGTGTGTGTGTGTTTGTTAGAGGTCTGCTTTGATACAGGATCTACTTGTAGATTGTTCATGTTTACAGATATGCATAACACAGCAATAGTCAGTTTAAGTGTTCCATAAAAGTCTTCCTTGGTTAACTAAAGGTAGTTATTATTTTATTAGCACTGTAATAATGCCCAGTTAGTATTCTGCCCATTCTATTACTTACAGAGACTACCTAGCTTTTAATTAGTCCCGTCACCACTTAAGGTAGTATGATGAGGCTGTAGCAAGCTTGTAACTATTGTTTCTTTGTATCAAAATAACCTTCCACCCCTGTATATTATTGTACTACAGTACTGTACAGTTTTACAGTAGAAGGAGAGCAATCACAACAACAGTTCAGCAAATGGGTGATTAGGTAATAAAGTCGCCACAGTAATGTAATGTACTGACCATGCACAAGTACAAGCATAGAACTTAGTATTATGAACTTGCATGAGGTTACTATTGTGATTACCTAGGCAGCTCTTCGAAAACACTGAAAGACTAAAACAGACTAACCAGTAACTAAAAACTATGCACAGCAGATGTGTATAGGGGTACTTTCTGAATTTACTGCAAGCATCTAAATAGTAGCACATGGAACTGTGCAAAAAAGCAACACAGCTTCATTGAGGCAGAGCAGGGGGAAGAAAACATGCAGTGAATCTGCAGAACAGGCACCTAAACATAGATGAAACTAGTCAAACAAGGAATCATTGCAGGAATTGGGAATAGAATGTTTGGACTTGTTTGAGGTTGGTTGAGTATGTGGCCAGTTCACAGTTTGTAAGTGCAAGGTGTTCAATGAAACAGTATTGGTATGTGACCTGGTTGGAATGAAATACATATCAGGTTGAAGTTATTTCAATTGGTATTTTGAATGATCACAGTGTTATGTATTAAAGGATTGATTTATATGTACCCAATTTCATGAAATACCGTTATTTTATTTATTGCTATAAGATCTCTGCTCACAGTGTTGGTAATGAGGAGTAGTACCACTAAGTACCTCAAGAAGCCATTCTAGGATATATTAAATTGGGAGTAATGGAACAGTAACATGTTTGGCACAACATTTTAATCAAGAGTTAACAAGGGACCAGGACCACCAGTGAACCTTTACATGAGTAGATATAAGCTTATTATTTCTATAATAATATGGATGCTGTATTTACACAGAAAGCCTAAAAGCATTATGTCTGTTTTTACTTTCACTGTGCTGTCTTTGGGTTTAGTTATATTTATGTAGTTAGCCTGTCATAAAATGGAAAAGAATAAGCTCTCTGGTTTCTTTAAATGCACCAGGCGTAGTCATGAACTCCCCCCCCCCCCCCGAACAGACACTGTGTGTGTGGAGATGTATGTTATTTCTGGTAACTGTTCAGTTAGCAAGAACTTTAGTTCTCACTCCCTGTTCGAGAGGAACAACAAATAATTTCTTCAGGCTCTTCTGACAAGTGAAAGTAAAAGCATGATAACAGGGAGAAAAGAAGAAAGGAAAAACATTAAGTTTGAAGAAGGTAGGATTAAGGTTTCTGACTTATCCTCCTCTTCCAAAATTCTGATAGTGGAACCCACTCCTAGGGTAGAACTGACCCTCTCTAGGGCTTCTTCTGTACAGGTAACTACTTCCTCTACTCGGGTTTCTCACCTAGAGTGAACTATGTCATATAACCTTGTTCCAAAGACTAGACTTGGGAGCTTTTCCTTGTGGCAAGAGCTTTCTAAGTATCTGTAGTTGAGGCTTTCTTGTCTCTTTCCATCAGATCCTCTTGAGTAGAGCAGAGCCCTTCATTGAGGGTAGACTGGGATAAAACAATGATAACCTTAGTCAAAGCCCAGTTGGTACTCCAAATCTTTCAGCACCCCTCATTCTCTGAGGTGGCTAAAGATGGCTCTCTTCCATCCATGTCTACTGCTGCTACTCTAGTCTCAGTTCTGGCACCTGGAGTTTCAAAGACGATTATGGATATTGTGTTGTTTCCATTGGCACTAATGGTAACTTTTACCATGGTACTGATACCCTTAACACTGCTAACCTTGACACTGATTCTGTTGGTGCTGAGAGTCACTAGGTCCAAGATCACTGATGTTGACATACTGATGCTGAGATTAGCACTGCCCTGGCTAAGACTGAATGGATTTGTAGAACACTTCAGGGTGTCCTTTACCATTTCCTTATATGATTAGTCCTGTCTATTCAGACCAGAGTTGAAGTACAAGTGTTACAAAAGAGTGAACAAGAAGGATGGTTGGTGACAGGTGTTGTGGTGAAGTTTACTACTCCACAAAATTCCTATGCTAGGGAATCAGAATGTAGTAAAACTGGATGTGGTACTATGGTCATGGTCATCCTTTGGGGCCACCATACTCTGTGACATTCTCTTATGGCGCCTCCAAGGTGTTAGCTGGGGACCCTGTCCGATCCTTGAAGTGGATGGACTGGAAAATCCAAGATGTGGTAGTTGTGTACTTAGCATAATGCTGTATTCTGATTGTCCATGTTCATCCACTTCAACAAATCCTCCATCGAATCCCCCTCCAAAATGTCACTTTTTTGCTTACTGACCTTCTGAGGCCTGTCTGTGGTAACCGTTCCTTACAGCAATTGAGTCTTTCATTAGCAAAGATGGTATTTCTAAGATAGGGTGGCAGGAATGTAGGGAGAGATAGTATATTGTTAGTGGCAGTGGAGGAATTCAAGATGTGTGAAGGAACTCTGTTTGCCAGATCTGTGCCTAATGGCAACCAGTCCCATTACTGAAGTGGATGTACATGGATAATCAAGATTTATGGCAAGTTTATGGCTATTGTTTCTTTGTTGAGTAAAAGCTTTGCTAATGTGGTGTTGTGCTATTACAGGAAATTATTTTGAATGTACAGAAACCGCAAATGTTTTCATTTATGTGGGGCTACCTTACGATCATGTTTCTTCCCAAACTTTTTTTTTTAATTGCAGGTTACCTTGCAAAGAAACTACTGGAAGAGAGGCATTAAGGAAGGATGGCTGAATGGTCTGTACAGTAACATTAATTCTGCTGCTGAGATGCCAGAAAACCACATTTATCCTATGGATGTGGATACCTGGGGAGAAATACTGGAAGCGGAATTAGAAAGATAAAATATATATATATATATATATAAATAATTATATATTAACAATATGTAACTTAAGATATTGGATGTGCTAATCATTTAGATTTATTTTATTAAGACTGTATTTATTTTTATATTTTCCTTTAATTTACCTTATTGTACACATATATATATATATATATATATATTTAAGTGATTTTGCACTTTACTTTGTAAATGCTCTTGGTTTTAGTTTGTAAATTTATTTTAAGTTATTTTGCAGGTTAACAGTTTTATGTGCAAGTACTGATTCAAATCATGAAAAGTAAAAAAAATGGTTACTCTGTACTAGAAGTTACAGGGAAATTAAACAGCAAAAAAACTCACCAGTATTTCTTGTTAATTTTTTATTTTTATTTTTTTTTTAATTTTTGTGAAATACATTTTAAAGGGTCTGCTTTAAGGTACACAAACCATAGGTTATCAGAGTATTCAGATTTCTGTTGCTGTCTAATGAATCTACACAAAGATGTGCACCTTTTGGCAGAATTTTTATTTTATTTATTTTTTTCTCAGTTTGTTAACTTAGTAGGTAGACTGAAGTAACCCCTTTTTACCACAATCTGGGTCTCTAAGGGGACAGTAGTAACAGATGTATAAGAAAATTACAAAAGTATCACAAAAGACAATGTATGCAATAGTATTCATTTGGAAGTAATACTATCATAATCTGTTAATCACACTCAATTTAGATGTGACATAGCTTTATACTGAGCCATTTATAAGAAGGTTCTTACTCCCCCTTGCACCATAGTGTATAAGAGATGGAGGCCTGGTAGCACATGAGTGGATCATGTAAATTTATTTAGATGACCGATGGTGTGATCATTGACTCTAGATGGCAGAAATTGAGGTGCAGCACCCAGCAGGATAAAAGTGCTCTCATTAAACTAAACAAACAACTCAGAGGACAAATAAAGTCTACCAAAGCCAAAGCTGAGGTAAATTTGACCCCTTGGACCAAGGAAAACCACAAGGCTTTCTTCAGCTATGCCCACAGCCTCAAAGGCAGTACACAGTTATGTGCAGAGCTCATTGTTACTGGATCCAAATATAGTGAGCCAGAAGATACAGCAAACATACAGGCAGACAAATTCAGCTCTAACTTTACCCCTTTCCACCCTCCCCTCAGGAAATACCATCAAATACAACTCCTCCTACTATCACTAGGGAACAGGTCCTCAATGCTCTGAGGCCAAGAACAATGAATAAATGCAGTGTTCCTGGCCTTAGAGAGTGCAAGAACACTGCATCGATGGGCCCCTGACACTGTCTCAGGCTTCCTTCTAAATAGCATGAATCATGACCTATCAGACACTCTGGAATCACTCTTTAACTGTAGACTCCAAATAGGCTTTGTGCCTCATGGATGGAGTACAGC